>NW_026875363.1:0-100862 GCF_032173495.1 Musca vetustissima
TTGTCTTGCTAAATAGGCTATTGATATTATTTTTAGATTTTAGGGCTAGTTGATAATTGGTTTTGTCATAGATATTTGAATTGCTCAATCTCTCGGAAAGTCCTGGTATATATGTCATTGGCTTGTACGATTTTTCTTCTTTTTCAATTTTAGCTTTATTTTTCGACTTGCAGGATTGTAGTAGTTCGTCAATTGTTTTTAATGGGAAATCATTTTTCATTAATATGTATCGTATCTTTTCTTCATTTGCTTGGTGAAATTGTCCGTCGCTTATGTTTAATACCCTGTTTATAAAGTTTGTGGCCGTATTTATTTTTATGCGTCTGGGGTGTTTAGAATAGAAATTTATTAATCGTCCAGATGCAGTGGGTTTTTGGTACCAATCTATTGTTAATTTTTGGCCTTGTCGAATTATCATTGCGTCAAGATAAGGTAATTTTTGGTTTTCTTCTATTTCGTGTGTAAATTGTACATGTTTATCAAATGAGTTGAGGATGTTTAAAGTGTTGTCTATTTCCGTTCTTTTTACAATGCAGAAAATATCGTCCACATATTTCGTAAGAACTTTTGGTTTGTGTGTCAATTTCTCCATTGTAGCGTCCAATAACTCCTCCATTACTATGTCTGCAATAATCGGTGACGCTGGAGATCCCATCGGTAGTCCTTTTCTCTGTTCATACACCTTGTCATCATAAATGAAATATCTTGAATCTTTTATACAAAGAGTTAGTATTTCTATGAAGACGTCCTTTTGTATATTTGTATATTCTTTTATTAAGTCCCATTTTTCGGTAATAGTCTTCAATGCTAAATTTATGGGTATGCTGGGGAATAGTGAAATAACGTCAAATGATAGTAAAATCTCGTCTTCTTCTATTGATATATCCTTAATTCTTCTTCTCATCTCCATGGCGTCTTTGATGTTGTAACATGAATTCTTGGTCAAGTTCTTTAAGATGTGTACAATGTATTTGGAAAGTTCATACGTTGGGGAATTAACAGATGAACATATGGGCCTGAGGGGCATTCCTTCTTTATGTATTTTTGGTAAGCCGTATATTCTTGGCGCAATTGATGTGTAAGTCGTCATTTTATACTTTTCTTGCAAATTTATGATGTTCATATTGTACAATTTTTCGGCAAATTTGTTGTTTCTGTTTTGTAGGTTAGATGTTGGGTCCCGTTTTAATCTTCTATATATGCACATATCCCGTAAAATATTTTTCATTTTTGTTTCGTAGTCATTTTTGTACATAGCAACCGTCTTTCCCCCTTTATCCGCGTTTAATATTAAAATGTCTTTATTTTGATTCAAAAATTGTTTTGTTTTACCCACTGTGTCAATAATAATTTTATCTCTTATACTTAGTTTTGTCTGTTGTAAGTGGTCGTCAATGAGAGAGACTAGTTTTATTCTCGCGTTTTCTTGTTCTTCTTTGTTGTTCAATGTTTGCACGCACTCCTCGCTCTCTGCTATTACATTCAGTAAAGGGAATGTTGCTTCTGTTGTTGGGAGTGCATATTTTGGCCCCAACGAGAGTAGCCACTGAACATCCTCAGGTATGTGTGTGTTAGTATTATTAGAAAACCAATCGTTATTTTGCTTTACGTTAAGTTCTTCTTGTTGCTTTTGGATCAATGTTTGATATTTGTTGATGTGCTTCATTTTACTCTTATTGCTATTGTTATTTTGTTATTTTGGAGAAAAAATCAGAAATCATAATACAGAATTTTATTTAACCTTGAGCCGAACCAAATCCAAACAAGAAAAATTAATACATCACAGGTTAACAAAAACAACAAAACAATAAACATCACGGGAGGCACTCCGAAAATTATAAAAAAAGTAAAATATTAAAAATGCATTTATACAAAGATATAAGGAGAAAATATAACGCAGATACAATCAAAAAAACAAAACAGTACTCAAAATGCAGCAGACAAACAACAGCTTTGACAACATCCACAACCTTTTTGATAAAATGCAGAAATATGGGTATCATACCAAACTTCATATTAAACACAACAAAAAACACGTACAATATATTCAAAACAAATGACAAAATACCGCCAAATCTATTAGCGTCACTAAGGAGACACAACAACAATTTCCACATTAAACTACTTAAACTTTTAATACAACAAAAACATAAAGAATTGAAGAAAAACAAAAGCATACTCTCACAGACAAAAGAGATACTTCAACAAACAATGGACGAGAAAGACTTTTACCTTTTTATGGAGAGCGAAAGCATTCTCCAAAATAACAATAGCAATAAGAGTAAAATGAAGCACATCAACAAATATCAAACATTGATCCAAAAGCAACAAGAAGAACTTAACGTAAAGCAAAATAACGATTGGTTTTCTAATAATACTAACACACACATACCTGAGGATGTTCAGTGGCTACTCTCGTTGGGGCCAAAATATGCACTCCCAACAACAGAAGCAACATTCCCTTTACTGAATGTAATAGCAGAGAGCATATATAGAAGATTAAAACGGGACCCAACATCTAACCTACAAAACAGAAACAACAAATTTGCCGAAAAATTGTACAATATGAACATCATAAATTTGCAAGAAAAGTATAAAATGACGACTTACACATCAATTGCGCCAAGAATATACGGCTTACCAAAAATACATAAAGAAGGAATGCCCCTCAGGCCCATATGTTCATCTGTTAATTCCCCAACGTATGAACTTTCCAAATACATTGTACACATCTTAAAGAACTTGACCAAGAATTCATGTTACAACATCAAAGACGCCATGGAGATGAGAAGAAGAATTAAGGATATATCAATAGAAGAAGACGAGATTTTACTATCATTTGACGTTATTTCACTATTCCCCAGCATACCCATAAATTTAGCATTGAAGACTATTACCGAAAAATGGGACTTAATAAAAGAATATACAAATATACAAAAGGACGTCTTCATAGAAATACTAACTCTTTGTATAAAAGATTCAAGATATTTCGTTTATGATGACAAGGTGTATGAACAGAGAAAAGGACTACCGATGGGATCTCCAGCGTCACCGATTATTGCAGACATAGTAATGGAGGAGTTATTGGACGCTACAATGAAGAAATTGACACACAAACCAAAAGTTCTTACGAAATATGTGGACGATATTTTCTGCATTGTAAAAAGAACGGAAATAGACAACACTTTAAACATCCTCAACTCATTTGATAAACATGTACAATTTACACACGAAATAGAAGAAAACCAAAAATTACCTTATCTTGACGCAATGATAATTCGACAAGGCCAAAAATTAACAATAGATTGGTACCAAAAACCCACTGCATCTGGACGATTAATAAATTTCTATTCTAAACACCCCAGACGCATAAAAATAAATACGGCCACAAACTTTATAAACAGGGTATTAAACATAAGCGACGGACAATTTCACCAAGCAAATGAAGAAAAGATACGATACATATTAATGAAAAATGATTTCCCATTAAAAACAATTGACGAACTACTACAATCCTGCAAGTCGAAAAATAAAGCTAAAATTGAAAAAGAAGAAAAATCGTACAAGCCAATGACATATATACCAGGACTTTCCGAGAGATTGAGCAATTCAAATATCTATGACAAAACCAATTATCAACTAGCCCTAAAATCTAAAAATAATATCAATAGCCTATTTAGCAAGACAAAATCGAAAATAAAAAAAGAAGACAAGTGCAATGTAGTATATAAGATAAAATGTAACGGGGACAAAACCAACTTATGCCAAAAGGTATATGTTGGTACAACAAAAACCAAACTAAAGACAAGACTTTCTGGTCATAAGTCAGATCAAAATACAGACAAGCCATTAGAACAAAAGACGGCTCTTGCAGCACATTGCACAATCACGGGGCATACACCAAATTTCAAAGACGTTGATATTTTGACACAAGAAAACAATTACAAACGACGATTTACTTTAGAAATGCTTAATATAATAAATGTACCACAAGAGAAGAGAATGAATTACAAGACTGACACGGACCACTGTGCACATATGTATAGAAATTTAGTTCATAAGCACAGACGAATTAGAGTTTAGTTTAGCATAGACGGTGTAACAAACCTGTAGCTTCTCTCAAAACGTAATATTTGTGTTATATTATTCTGTGAAAACCTTATTAAATAATTGTATATTTTAGTATTTCCCTGAAGATGACTGTCGAAGACAGTCGAAATATTGGAAAATAAAAATAAAAAATCAGAAATCATAATACAGAATTTTATTTAACCTTGAGCCGAACCAAATCCAAACAAGAAAAATTAATACATCACAGGTTAACAAAAACAACAAAACAATAAAAATATTCTATGGAAAAATAAATTGGCTCAATTTTGCTTGGTCAAAAATAAAGTAACTTTTTGATTTTCAATCGAGAATGTAACTATTATTTGCGAATAGTATATCCTTGGATATACTATTCCGCGCATCCTGAACCTTAGAACACATCCTAGAACATAATATTTTCCACAGAGTCGGATTCATGTTAATATGAGGTTTTGTGAAAGCCAAATTTGGCTTTCCGAACCTTTTCAGAAATAATGGGGATATATTTATATTTTAGAAATCACGGATTTATTTATGGAATATTTCTCCCAAATCAGTTTCTGTAATAAATTATTTTCACAATCACTGGTAATAAGCTGTTATCGGAGTACTGTATTTGTTTTTAGTAATTTTTATACCCTCCACCCTAGTATGGAGGGTATATTAACTTTGTTTTTCCGTTTGTAACTCATCGAAATAATCATTTCCGACCCTATAAAGTATATATATTCTTGATCAGCGTAAAATTCTATGACGATATAGCCATGTCCGTCTGTCTGTTGTAATCACTCTAGCGTCTAAACGAATGGAGATAGATCGCCAAAATTTTGCATAGAGTCGTCTTTTGTCTGCAGGCAGGTCAAGTTCGAATTCGCTGAAATTTGCTACATTGGGTTCTTATTGGGTACTTAATATCACCACAAAAAATTATAAATATAGGTCCACTTTTTCTGGTAGCCCCCACATAACGGTACCTCCTAATTCGCAGTATTTTGGTGGTTTTGCTCGTATTTTTCCGCCGAATTAGCTGTAATTTAGTATTTTGAGTTCTTAATAAGTACAAAATATCTCCACAAAAAATTATGAATATATTTCCATATTTTCGGATAGCCCCCATATAAGGGTACCCCCAATTTTCGGTATTTTGGGGTTCTTGAGCGCGTTTATCAACCGAATTCGCTGCAATTTGGTATTTTGTAGTCGTATATGGTAACAAATCTCCCTACCAAAAATTATCAATATTCGCCTCCATTTTGGGGTAGTCCCCATATAACCCCCTTTTCTATATTAAAAAAGTTATCTGATTTGTTCCGCGATTTGAATTTGAATAGATCTAGTCCCTGTGTGGAGGTTCCAGAAGGAGTCAACCGATATTCCCCATCTTAGAATTTGAAGGAGTTTTGGAAGAAATAATAAGATGGGCAAAGTTTGGATGAAATCTAAATTTTTATGAAACGGATATTTCGAAAGGGCACATTTTCACCGTATTAATATGTTTACACCCTCATTAGCAAATGGCTGAGGGTATATTTATCCATTAAAATTTTCTGAAATTTGTATTATGGTTTACATAATCCACTTTTTGGTATGTTCCCTATATTTTCATTTCTAGTACCTGTCAGTGTATCTATGGTGGAGGGTATCCAAAGTTCGGCCCGGCCGAACTTACCGCTTTTTCACTTGTTATATATTTTAAGCAGTAAGTCAAAATCAACATGTTTCATAGTAATAATGAACCTTTTCAAACGAATTTATAAGAATCAAAATATGTGTAGAAACCAAAACTTTGTAAATTTAACTGTAAAAACAACTAAAAACGCATACAGTAGAGTTGCTTTAGTTTTGTCCAAGGAAAAATAGAGTTAATGTCGTTTTCCATAAATTATTTTCTACTGCAAATTGAATTTTGCATTTATGCTTTTGTTTTTTTTTTTAAGTGAATGATAATCCCAACATAAAACTAAAAAACAATATGATATCGTTATTTTTGAAAAAGTTATACGGCTTTTATTATTTTTGCAATTTCAGTTGCATTAGTTTTGGCAACCCGTGTTTTTTGTTGGCGACACCGACTTACACATTTGAAGTTTTTTTGAAAAGTCCTGATTAGACAAAGAAGACTTTATAAAACGTCAAGTTCGTGACCATAATAATACACCAGGTCACACCTTTATCTTGTATCAAACACCGTATTCACCGGACATGGCCCACGCTGACATTTTCCTCCCCAAGGATTGGAAAAATGCTAGCACAAGTGTATTATATTAGATGGAAATTAATTTGAAGAAGAAAAATAAAGAAATTATTTTTTACAAAATTAAATTACGCTTATTTTTTTCCTATGGTTATTTTACCCATACGAATGATTAGATTAGAGGCGGACTTAATCACTTAAACGAGTCTACATCACTCACTCATAACCGCTGACTGCTTGCGATTTCTTTTACTAAAAATGTGCTTTGAACCTATTTCAATATAGGGACATATTACAAAATTCACTCACCCATACCCTTTCGCTGGTAATTGCAAAATCTTAATAATCAATACTTTTTGGACAAGCGTAAAATAACTTCTCAATAACTCCGATGCTCTGGACAAAATGAAATGTTGCCACTTAATACAACAGTCATAAATTTCAAATATAACTTTTCTGGATGTGAAAATTCAATTTTTCGGTCAAATGCATTTTTTCTAGGTTTGATATGAATCTCGTTTGTTTTTTTTTTAAATTATCCTTTCTACTGGCCCTATCGATATTTATGTTATGTCTGTGTGCGAATTGTGAACAAGTGGTAGTGTCGCCAGTGCTTAAAAATGTTATTGTGTTGTTCTAAGTTTTGAAATTTAGGATTTATTTTATATTATTACAACGGAAACGTAGTAGTTTGCATCGAGAATAAGGTCTCCCAGATATGATGTAAAGATTGTAAGATCCAAAAGTCTGTTTGTAAGTTTTACGATACCAGAGGGGGCTGAAAAATCTATAATTTTTTTTTTTTTGTAATTTTGAAAACTGTTTTATTTCAAAATTTTTAATCAAGCAATGGTTTATTTTATATGTAAAACCAGTAAGAAAATTTCAAATTTCAACCAGTGAGCGGAGCAGTATAGTCGGACGGGGCCGACCATATGGTACCCTACACAACTACCACGAAAATCAAACTTTCTGTGGTTCTATATTCTGAGCCTGGGCAATTTTTCGAGATATTTACACCCTTTTTACCGATTATAGATCAACAACTTTACTTTCAAACCCTGACATATTTTCCAATTTTTTTTTTCTTGAACTGAATTTTTACACCGTAAAATAAAAAATTGTCACTTTATGTTTTGGTTGATTTGACCCTCGGTATATTGACCTAGATGATGATCGGTCAATATTTCGAGGGTCAAATCTTATCAACAGCCGCTCTAATTATTTGGTCAGATCCCCTTCACCTTGTAAAATATGTGATGTTCTGCATATAATAATTGCCTCTAGAGCGACTAGAAAATCTGAAAGAAAAGATCGTCTCAGCTAGTCGAGATATCACGATCGGTATACTTAAAGATGGGTCTAGGACCAATATTTCGTGTCGTTACAAACTCTTGGGACTGCATAAAGCTTTAATACCCTGACAACATAGTTGTGTAGGGTATAACAAGCTATATCTAAATCTAGATTATTTAAACAAAACTTAACACATATTTAGGCTAGGCTATTTTCACTACGATATGCAACATTGCGTGTAAATCGAACAAACTCAGGCTCTTTGTGCACTACGAGGCCTATTTCAAAATCCTATCCGATTTTCATCAATTACAATACAGTTTGTCCTAGGACTAAAAAATGCGTTGTATTAAATTTCTTCCAATTCGGATCATAAATGCGATCTACACTTTGTACCTGTAATATATGGAGAGACAGACGAATGAACGGACATGCATAAATCAACTCAACAAATGATTCTAGGCATATCCTCAAAAGTAACTATTGGTCTATCTTGTTTCATTTTGCATGTTACAAACATGTGGACAAAGGCATAAAACTCTGTACCCAGTGTGTTAAAGGGTATAAATATATCGAGCCATATTCGCCAAAAAACGTAACCCTCAAATTTGAAATTTTACAGGAGAAGGTTTGTTTTAATAAATTCAGATTTAATAAAGCTATTATTTTGAAATTTAGACCTATAGTTTTGTTATAAACTAGTTTTGTTTTAAACTATATTTCTAAATTCCAAAACAGTAGCTTTATTAAATCTAAATTTATTAAAACAAACCTTCTCCTGTAAAATTTCAAATTTGAGGGTTACGTTTTTTTGGCGAATATGGCTCGATATTTTGGTATTAATTTCCTTCAATTCCGTCGAATCGAATTTTACAGTAACAGACTATAAACTAAACTGTTCTCTATATAAAAACAACCTGCAACATTTTTCACATTCATCTCTGTTAATATAATGTATACGGTATGTGCCTAAAAGTATGCTACAAATAGTATCTTTGTATTATTTGATTTGTTCACATTCAGCAAAGACATGAACCCGATTTTATTTCTTAATGTATTTTATAGATGTCTCTGAAAGTTACCCGACACATGGCATGCCTGAATCCCGCCTTTAGAACAGATTCAATTCATATCATTTGGAACGATTTTTTATGACAGCTCTTGTTACCAGCAGCTGATCTGTTGTAGCTACCCCTTCGCAGTGCCGTAAACACCAAATGTCAAACAGAGTGATTTGATGCTTTTCAAACCGGATCGGAATGTAAACAATTCCCAAAGAGTATATCAGAATTTAAATTAAAGAGGATATTGTACTGAATACAGTATTTGCACAAAAATGACTGAAGAATGGTGTTGTGAAAAACTGGAAAACCTAAAAATAAAAGAGAATCGTATGTCCACCCTAGCGGAGATACGAGGTCGCCTCAATGAAACTCCAAATTTGGAAGCAAAGGTAACCAACCGTTTGCTAACATCTTCGGAAATATATGACTGTTTGGAAGTAGAGGACGACGATGAATCGCCACTGGACGCCAATGCAGATCCTATGGACTTGGTTAGCGACATCCTGTCCATATGCATGGCCAATTTGTCCTTACGTCAAAACGATTTACCACGTCTGCTGGACAGAGCTTTGCAGCACAAGAGGTCACGCATTCGTTCCTTGGCACTGAATGCCATACTCAAGGAATTACAAAATCAAATAAGTGATGTCAGCTTGGGCGCTGCCATC
Source organism: Musca vetustissima (assembly GCF_032173495.1). NCBI lineage: Eukaryota > Metazoa > Arthropoda > Insecta > Diptera > Muscidae > Musca > Musca vetustissima. The sequence goes on from NW_026875363.1 coordinate 9,312, forward strand.
TCCGATGACCTACTTCGACACATTTTAAAGGCATTGCAAGAATCAGAGACCCAACTCGGAAGTCCTGCTGTAAAAATTCTGACCATTGTTTTGCCGGAACATTTACAGAAGTCATATGTGAAGGAAACACTTTTAGAAGCCCTGAAGGGTTCTGAGGTGGTCAAGTGTCGTGTCTATGAATTGGCTGTCAATCTTTCTAAAAGTTCGCCTGCAACATTGGAACAAGTTGCGTTCATACTTGATCATGCACTGTCGGAATTGGATAACGATGATGTTTTGTTGCAAGTGAATATTCTGGAAATATTAGCATCGTTGGCGGAACAAAATCATGGCATAATATTTTTGGAAAAACAACAGGTGTTCGATGTCATTAGCAAGAAAGTTGAACTTATCGAACAGAATCCACTGGATCGCCTATTGGTTCCGGGCATAATGAAGTTCTTTGGGAAAATTTCCAGCATACAGCCACAAAAGATTATAACTGGATATCCGCGTATGATACAATGTCTATTCGAGTGTTTGCATTCGGGAGATGTGTCGCTGTTGCCAGCAGCTTTTGATACATTAGGTAATATGTAATTTTTTAACGGTCAATAACCAAAAAAACTATTAAATATATCGCTGTAATTCATTAAAAATTGCAACTATCATTAGTCAGATCCGCAATAGACTAATTTACCACGGTTATTGATATTTATACTTTTTTCTCCAATTATGGTTAAAAATACTTCAGGAATGAGTACTACAAATTTGATCCTAAAGTCTAGATTATTGAAAATTTGACAGCATTTTTATTCCAAAAAATGTACAAATGTACCCGATTATTGATCGAAGAGTTAAATCGTTAACAGTCGAATAGTTTTTAAAGCGATTAGAATGGAGCCCCTAAAATTGACTTAAGCCCAAGATTCCATTTACATCTATCGCTATTATTGTTGGTACCATGTCATTAGTAGTACAAATAACACATTAAGCGCACTTTTAATTTTAGAATTTTAACTGCCACCAAATTCTCATAATTTGTTCTTATTTTTCCAGCTAACCTGTGTCAATCTCAACAAGGCGTAATCCTATTGGAAGAAAACTACAGCAGTGATGTCAAAGAGAGTATGGAGGATTATAGTTCTTATTTGCGCAACTTGCCTTCAGAACTGAAAAATCGAGCATTTAGTAGTTTAGAATTGATATTTACATTCGACGAAGCCGTTTCAAATCAAGTGAGGTATGTTGGTGTATTTACAGCCGTAAAAAATTCAAAAAATTAATAATGAGATCTATTTGTTTTTTCAGCGAAATTTTACACAAATGGTTTCAACATTTAAATGATGGACAAAATAATATGCAATTCCTTATGGACTTTTGTCGCAATCCATTCCCTGATATAAAAATTTCAACATTAAATTTAATTGGTGCCACTTGTCTGTATGCTTGGGGCATTGATGCCCTGAAAAATACAGCTGGATTTTTGGAATATCTCCTCGATCGGAAAATCGAATTTGACAAGGAAGCAAAATATGCAAAATATTGTGTCATTAAAATTTTAGCCGAAAGCTGTGCTTTTGATATTGAGACCAACAATCAGTTGCGTACATATGTCAATGAGGGTCCATATTATGTGCAAGCAATAATGGATGTTGCTGTCGAGGGCAATTAAAAAATAACATTTAATATGTTTTATGCATTCATTTTTTTATTTTACAATATAATTGTATTTTCACATTTTAGTATATCATTAAAGACTTTTACAATAAACATATATTATAACTGAGATTTGTATATAACAATTGCATGTGCAGTTGCAGTATGATTAAAATTGATTTGTGGATCCATTAATATTAAAATGTTTCCTTAGCCAAACTTTAGTTATTTTTGAAATTAAATATGTGTCAGAAAAAGAACAGAATCAAAACAGAATATTTTATTAATAGAAATGTTTATTTTTTTTAAAAAATAAATAATTAAAGTGGATTTTTTTATTTAGGTCACATAATAACAGTTATTTTTTACCTGATTGGATATAAGTTATAACCGTTACGGTCCCTGCAATTGCATGTGCAGTTGCAGTATGATTAAAATTGATTTGTGGATCCATTAATATTAAAATGTTTCCTTAGCCAAACTTTAGTTATTTTTGAAATTAAATCTGTGTCAGAAAAAGAACAGAATCAAAACAGAATATTTTATTAATAGAAATGTTTTTTTTATTTTTAAGTACCGGATCAGAATTATTGTATGTCGAACTATGTCATTACAAAAAGAGCGTGTGATAACTGACTCCTTGGGAGAATATGCCACAAAAAATAAAAGATCTGATGCCTTTCCTAAAAGTAATCAATGTGATTATAAACCATTTTAAAAATCTTTTTTATTTTTTTTTTATATTTCGGACCTACATATAAAAATCAAATGTATGTCAATCTATATCCTGCTGAAGGGTATACGGTTCAGCATAATAGGTTCGATAATTGCCTAGAGTATGATTTTTGGCTGTATCATTACGGACCCAATACCTAATTTCCATTTGCTACTTTCGTCTTATAATAGCAATTGTCTTTAAAGATATTACAAAACTCAAAACGGTTTGATAACCGAAATCAAGAAATAGGATGGAAGACGTTGTAGCCACGATTCAATATAGTAAATACCCACAAATGGGTATTTAGCCACCATCTCTATGAATCTGCTATACATACCGATGTGGTGCAACTTAGTTGAATAGTCTTTCGATACCCGTCAGAGCTCTTTTGGATCCAATTCTCCGTCCCACCATCCTACGACGTTGATTGATTGAGACCCCTTTGTTCCTGTGATTCATCAGTTACCGTAGTTTTTTGTTGGTATATTCTCCCCACAAGCTAAAAAAAAATATTTCATTCTCAAATGTATCTTGTAACAATTCGAAGTACTTACGTTATCGGCGATACCCTCTTCACTGAGAAGTTCGTTGATGCCTTACTTCTTGGTTATTTTTAGGTAAAAAAAAAGCATTTAGTACTTTTTTTAAACAAAGTGTCGAGTATTAACACAACTTTATTCTTATCTAATTTAAGTGTATATGTTTTGTGGTTTAATATACATAAGTATAGGGACATCACCTATCTTTATGCGTAATTATATTCTGCATCGTATAGCAATATATACAAAATCATTTATTTACAAACCGAACAAAAGACTAGATATCGTTAATTAATAATTGAAAGAAATTAAAGCAAAAATGGCTGGCCTTAAGCTAATGTGTCCAATATGTACCGAAAATTTTGCGGAATCTGATGAAATTTTTAGTACCAGTTGTGGGCATTTGTATCACATGGCATGTATGCATGAATGGAGAAGTCGGTAAATATTGTTTCACCACTCATTGTCTTTAATTAAATTCCTTTTGGAAACATATTTTGTTGAAATATTTTTAGAGCTACAAGTTGCCCTCAATGCCGTGAAGAAAATCCTACGTCCCATAAGATATTTTTAATTTTAAACGATGATCGGAAAGTGCCACAATCACTTCCTTCTATTGACATTGTGGAAGAACTACAAGCAAGACTAGATTCAAGCCTTGACAAAATACATGAACTTGAGGAACAGTTGAGTGAAAATGAAAGCAATTTTCTTCAAATGCAACAACAATATTCTCTTGAACAGGAAATGAGAATAAAATTGCAACGGGAAATTGACCAAGTAGCCATTACAGATGAACATTTTCTCCAAATGCATTCGTTATACTCCGAATCAGAAGATCGAGTGAAAATATTGCAAGAGGAAATTCTACATCTTACTGCTGAAAATGAACGTAAATCTGAAGAGTTTAAAATTAAAGAAAATGAAATTTCAATTCTGAAAACATCTTTACAATCAACGGATAAAAAAATAGCAAACGAAGTCGAAATCATACAACAATTGCAGCAACAACTCTCAGAGAACGAGAATAAGGTTAAGGATTTACAGCAAGAAAATACTCGCCTTGTTAATAAGAACGAATATAACATAAAAGAACTGGCATTGAAATCAAGGGAAATATCTGTGTTAAAAGAATTTCTGAACCGAAAAATCGGAAATTCTGATAAAGCTGCAACTAATACTCCAGTGCCTGAGATTGCGAACATTTGCAAATGCAATGTCGAAAATGCTATCGACAACAATACTACAGATCTGAAGATTAAACATCTTCAATATCAACTAGAGAAGGAAATCGAAAATAATACAAAACTGCTATTGGATAATAAGAAATTGCAAAGTCAAATTCAACAAAGTGCAAAGTGTGTTGATACGAATGATCAATGATGAAATATGAATGAAAATAATTATTTTTATTTTTTCATTCTACATATTAATTTACTTACCGTTATTTCAAAGCACGAATACCACATACAAGAGATCACAATGTGTTTTACATACTTTTTTATATGAAATATAAAAATTCTCAAAAATTATAAGACAAACTAGTGCCTGTTTTAATAATAACTTTAAAAAATGCGGACCATCAATAATGACTAATCTGTATGACTAATATATATGTATATAGTTTTCAGAGCAAAACAGGTTTGGGGACACAACGAAAAGTACAAAACACTTAAATTAGATATGCAAAATGACGAAACGGAATTTTGCATATCTAATTTAAGTGTATATGTTTTGCGGTTTAATATACATAAGTATAGGGGAATCCCTCATATTTATGCGTCATTATATTCTGCATCGTATCGTATACAAAATCATTCATTTACAAACCGAGCAAACGACTAGATATCGTAAATTAATAATTGAAAAAATAAAAGTAAAACATGTCTGGGCTTAAACTAATGTGTCCAATATGTACCGAAAATTTTGCGGAATCTGATGAAATTTTTAGTACCAGTTGTGGGCATTTGTATCACATGGCATGTATGCAGGAATGGCGAAGCCGGTAAATATTGTTTCACCACTCATTGTTTTTAATTAAATTCCTTTTGTAAACATATATGTGGGATTAGAAAATTTGGTATGCTCTTGTATCACACTCATACTTGAACTTAGTTCGAACGACGAAGCGAAACTGTAAAGACGTGCTTCGGCAAAACATAATTTTAATCATTTCATTTATTCATCATACTTTTTTATCTAAATTACTTTACTTTGAAAATAAACTCAAAACGTGAATTAAAATAAACAAAAAATATTTTGTTTAATAAAAACCATAAATTTGGGGGCTCAACCAAAAGAAAAAATAACGAGAACGACGCTGCTCGACCGAAATAAAAAAGAACGAGAACGACGTTGCTCAACCAAAATAAAAAATAACGAGAACGACGCACCTCAAGCAAAAAAAAAAGGAAAACGACGCTGATCAACAAGAATAAAAAAAGGAACGAAGCTCAACAAAAATAAAAAAACGAAACGCTACTCTACAAAAACGACGACAACGCCGCTGCTAAGCCAAAAACAAAACGACGCTATCCACAAAAAAAAAGACGTTACTTACGGAGAAATAAGAAAAAAGTGATTTTGTATAGACACGAGAAAAATAGATGTCTTAGTGTAAAGTGGATAAACGATTGAAAAAGTAAATTTACAAATAAATTGAAGATAGAATGAATTAAACGACGAATGAACCAAACAACTGAGTATGTGTATGAATAAATGAAAACGACGTGGCGACGAACAAAAAAAGGAGAAACGTAACGGTTAGTTTCTTCATACGAAAAATAAACAAACTGAAAAGAGAATATCAAAAATTTTAAGAGAACGAAGTAAAAACAAACATAATAACCGTCGAAATGGCTGCACTTGGTGATTTTGTTACAAATCGCAATAATTTGGCAGCTGCCAAACGAGCTGTTGTTGTTGCTTTGCAAATGTTTGTTTATGGTTGCGAAGGAGATCGTGGAAACAGAGGACGTCTTAAGGGCTAAACAGAATGTTCGCGTTGAGCCATCAGTTGCGTCATGTGTTATCGAATATAGTCGAAAACCAAATTGACAAATGGTTGGATGAAGGAATTATCGAACATTCGGACTCTGAATTTTACAGTCCAATAGTTTTAGTGAAGAAACGAGATTCGACGTCTAGATTGTGTATTGATTACCTAAGAATAAATAAGGTGATAGTAAAAGATCATTATCCGCTACCCCTAATCGAAGGTCAGCTCGATCGTTTGCAAAACGCTGTTATATTCAGTACAATAGATCTACGAAATGGATTCTTTCACGTAACAGTCAATGAAGAGAGTAGAAAGTATACGTCGTTTGTGACTCACAATGGCCAGTACCAATTCCGAAGAGTTCCATTTGGTCTTTCTAACTCGCCGGCTGTGTTTCAACGTCACATAAATGATATATTCCGAGAGCTAAATAGAGAAGGTATCGCCTTACCATACGTTGATGACGTCATAATTCCCGCGAGTAATTACAATGTTGCTGTAGTTAACCTTCAACGAAGTTTAGATACTTGTGGAGACTATAGATTAGACATCAATCAAAGAAGTGTGGGATACACAACTTTCGAAATGCTGGTTGGAACACGAATGAGAACTAAACACGACGAAAATCTAAAGGAGCTTCTTGAACAAGAAATGCTTATTAGCTACGATGAACAGCGAGGCCAGATACGCAAGTCAGCAAAATGCCAGATTTTAGCCGTACAGAATGAAAACAAGAAATACTACGATCAAAGCGCAAATCTTCACATAAATACATCGTTGACGATCTGGTAGCCATAAAACGAACCCAACTTGGAGGAGGTTTTAAACTTAAGCCGAAATACTTAGGTCCTTACAGAGTTGTGAATGTTAAACCTAAGAACACGCACGATGTTGCGAAGGCATGTAGTAACATATTTTTATCTAAATTACTTTACTTTGTAAATAAACTCAAAACCTGTAGGCCTATTCTGTAACTTTTAACAACATTCGATGTTGTTTAAATTTCTTTTGTTATTGTGAAAACAATAAAACAAACAAATTAAATTGCTGTAAAATAGACAATATCGAATGTTGTTAAAAAGTTACAGAATACAGGGGCTGAATTAAAATAAATAATACTATTTTGTTCAAATTAATAAAAACCATATATATATTTTTTAATATTTTTAGAGCCACTAGTTGCCCTCAATGCCGTGAAGAAAATCCTACGTCCCATAAGATATTTTTAATTTTTAACGATGATCCCGAAGTGCTACAATCAGTTCCTTCTATTGACGTTGTGGAAGAACTACAAGCAAGACTAGTTTCAAGCCTTGACAAAATACATCTACTTGAGGTACAGTTGTGTGAAGATGAAAGCAATTTTCTTCAAATGCAACAACAATATTCTCTTGAACAGGAAATGAGAATAAAATTGCAACGAGAAATTGACCAAGTAGCCATTACAGATGAACATTTTCTCCAAATGCATTCCTTGTATTCCGAATCAGAAGATCGAGTGAAAATATTGCAAGAGGAAATTCTACATCTTACTGCTGAAAATGAACGTAAATCTGAAGAGATTAAAATTAAGGAAAATGAAATTTCAATTCTGAAAACATCTTTACAATCTACGGATAAAAAAATAGCAAACGAAGTCGAAATCAAACAACAATTGCAGGAACAACTCTCAGAGAACGAGAATAAGGTTAAGGATTTACAACAAGAAAATACTCGCCTTGTTAATAAGAACGAATATAACATAAAAGAACTTGCATTGAAATCAAGGGAAATATCTGTGTTAAAGGAATTTCTGAACCGAAAAATCGGAAATTCTGATAAAGCTGCAACTAATACTCCAGTGCCTGAGATTGCGAACATTTGCAAATGCAATGTCGAAAATGCTATCGACAACAATACTACAGATCTGAAGGTGAAACACCTTCAATATCAACTGGAGAAGGAAATTGAAAATAATACAAAACTGCTATTGGATAATAAGAAATTGCAAAGTCAAATTCAACAAAGTGCAAAGTGTGTTGATACGAATGATCAATGATGAAATATGAATAAAATTAATTATTCTTTTAGGGGAGTGTAATTTATCTATTTTTATTCAATTTGATTGTATTAATTTACATACTGTGATTTCATGTTTTAATAATAAACCAGTTAGTAACTTTGAGTATATTCAACAAATGAATCCTAACAGACGGGTTTCCTTCTGCCTGTTACAAACATATATAATATCCTGTGCCTTCACCACTTTGACCATAAATAGTATATTCAACTAAATGAATCGTACTAAATTAACAAAAATGGGGACTACCAGAAAAACTAGACCTATATTTATAATTTTTAGTGGAGTAATTTGGTCCTTCTGTACCAGGGAATTGTTACAAACGAAAATACGAATACCACTTAGAAGAGATCACTATGTGTTTCACATACTTTTTTATATGAAATATAATAAATTATAAGACAAACTAGTGCATGTTTTAATAATTAAAAAATTCGAACTACTATATATCACAATCAGAAATGAAATTAAAGTCAATTAAAAAGTTCAAGAAATATCTGTCTAGGACTGAAATTCTAGAAAATTGAATCATATAAGTATTGTTTTGAGAGCAAGGGAACGCATTTCTTGCAAAATAGTACAATAAGGTATTATATTGCAGGTTTGGTAACACAACTAAAATAACATAAAAAAATGTGGGGTTGGAGATAAAATATCTTAGAGAGTATAATAAGAACCCAGGTGGCTATTAACTTTTTACTGGAGATCTTATAATGCAAAAATAAACATCCTTTTATCTTTGTTTATTTTTGATATGGCATTGCTTTAGTCAAATCGAATTTGAAGTATTTTTAACATAAGTAGATTGTTAGTGAATACTCAATTGACGTAGTGTCATGAAGAAAAATACTTTCAGCCTTATTCTTTGTATTCGCTAGGGTATGACTTATGACACGAGTGAAATTTTTCGCTTGCTCGCCTTATTCTGTATGAACAGGGAAAAGCAGATGTTATTTAAAACATTTCATTTGTAATTCGAATTTTATTAATTTTAAACGCAATACTTTGAGTTTGAAATGGAATTATATGAATTTTAAATGGAATTCTATGAATTACAAATGAAATTCCCGAATTACAAATCATATGGGTACTTCCGCAAAAAGGTAAACCAAAGTCGAAGAATTTGTTTCTTTAATTGTGCTTAAATTCGTAAAGTAAAGGCAAAGAATACAAAGAAAGACCAGATTTGTTATTTTTTCTTCTTGTTCTTAGCATAAATACTAATTTAAAGACTATAAATGCTGACACAGCCGAGTTACGTCGCGTGAGTGACCGAGAAAAATCCTTCGCAAATAAAGGATATGCCAAATTTTGAAAGTGCAATAATAATGCTTGATATCTCTTATTCATGTAAAGAATATTAAATTTTCAAAATATTCACACAATTCGCAGAGTTTTCCCTTTATTAGTAGAGATGTCTAAAGTCATGTATATTTGAAGTCGCGCGAGTGACCGCACTTTTGTGGCTTTTATCTCAAAAGTTAAAAACTAGAGGCTCTCAATTTTTTTTACCACTGATAGTACTCTTAAAGTTCTACAAAAAAGTGTTAAGGGAGAATTGTGAAAAAAATAACTGTTTTCGATTTATTTAAGATTTAAAATTTGATTTTGCTTCTGAAAGTCGTGTATGTGACTGCGGAAGTGCCCATATGCCATGTTACAACTATTATTAGTTTTGTATTCTTATATAAACTTTTTAACAAAAAAAAAATCTGTTCTCTCTTCTCTACTTCCTTTACGTTACTATACTATTACGAGTCTGCTCCTTTATTTTCTCCTTCTGTAAATAAATATTAGCGTGTAATTTTACACATATTTATATATTCCTTTAGATGTAGCCCTATAATATTCAAATCTTCTTATTGTACTATGCCTTCCTAATAGTCCCGTCAAAAAAGTAAACTTTAGTTGAGTCCTCAAACTAGCAAAATAATACTATATTGTATTACTTTTGGATTTTTTGCTAGGAAAAAATGGAGCCAAATTTAAAAAAGTCAAAACAAAAATGGCATTCTCTTTTCTTATTTGCTGCAAGACAAAATCACAGGAATCGAAATAATAGCATCAACTTTCGCGCTTGATCACACGACACACACATACAACGCGCAACGCACATCAATTATTTGTATTGCATTTAATATTAAAAATAAAATTAACAATAAAAGAAAAATTGATTTGGTATGTTGCCCGGGAACATTTAAGCTTCCTGCATCAATACATTGCCTTCTATCTGGAATTTGCCTAAAAATATACAAGGAATTAGTTTCTAATTTAATGAAACTTTGCATTACTTACGAAATTTCTTCAATTTTCTGTAATTTTTTTAAAAATTAATTTCAAATTGACCTTTCCATATTAAAAACACGTTTTGAATAATTTTAGTGTTTGGTCATAAAACAGCTGATGAAAAAATTCTGAGTTTGCAAAATCTTACTGCATAAAATTCTTTCAGTAAACTCCAGTAAGTTTGTTGTTGTTGAACTGTCAAACTTGCTCTCTCACTTGACTCTCTTTTACTGGATTTTTGGGAAAACAGGCAACATTTAGTAACATTTGGTAAAAATTTTTACCAAATATCGATTAAACATACAGAGCTAATAACAGCAAATTTTCAATTGCTTACAATTTCGTTAATTAAGGGAAATATTCGGTAAGTTAACGACTAAAATAAAGTGGTAGCTAACCCTACCAACACATATCGACGCCTCCGAAGAATAGTATGCTAAGTCTGAAAAGTGAGTTTTTCAGCAGAACCTCTCAAAGTATGGAAGTTTCTTAAATCTTACGTGCCATGCTAAGTACATTTTTGCTTATAACTTTGGTTTGGATTAAAGAACTTTAAAACATGCTAAGTCGACTTAGCATACTATGGTTCGGAGGCGTCGATATAATAATGTAATGTTATCCTAAATGTTTATTTTAATATTTTTATATTTGTCGGTAGGTCTTGACGACTATTTTATTTTAGTCGATAACTTACAGATTACTACAGTAACAAAATCGCATCACTGAATTTGAACGCATTTTAGAGCTTATAAACGATATATGACACCCTTTCTCGGTGTCAAAAATTTTTTTTGATTTAATTCGAATCTACACTAATTCAAGAATGTACCTACAAAATTTTAAGTGAAAATCTCAAGAACTCTTGAAGATTCTCAAACTTTAAACGCATTTTTCTCCAAACACCTTTTGCCATTAGCAAGCACGATAACTCAAAAACTAATAACCCGATCGATTCCAAGTGTTGGGACGTTTCTCTGTGATTGTATGAACTATGAACTAGGATAAAGCCAATCTGTCAAGATCTTCCCTAATTTTTAACTTGGTTTATGTTCAAAAATCGATGATTTTTCAAAAGTATTTTGTCAATGGTTCGCCATTTTGTTAATTTTTAAGCTTAGTCAATAATCCTAGTTCATACGTTGGAATTCTCGGATTCCGATATTCCAGTGAAGAGTTATCATGCATGGCGGGCATGAAAAAAATACAGACTTTTCTTTAATTACAAAAAACAATAACAAGTTAAAAAGTATCAGCTTCTGACTGACTATAAATGTGTTCACTTTAGTGTAAACTATTTTATATGAAAAATCCACTTTTTTCACAATAATAGTACTTTACCAGTAACATTTCGTTAATTTTCCAGTAAAATTTATTCCGTATGTACCGTTTTTATTATCTCTGAATAAATCTTACTATAAGAAATTTACACAGTAAAATTCAGTATGTTCTCAGCGTAGAACTGTCAAATTAGCTCTCTCATTTTGATATCTTTTAATGGACTTTGGAGTAAACAGAAAACATCCAGTAACATTTGGTACAAATTTTTACCAAATATCGAGTAACAGACATTGCTAATAATTACGTATTTTGAAAGTGGTTTAAGTCCATTTTTTATATAGACATATTTAAAGATTTGGGTTTGATTTGTTTCAAAAATATTTTTAAGTAGTACATATTAATATCATTATCATATGACTTTGTGTCTTGTGTGTTGATATATTCTTTATTTTATACCAAGATCACCAATATCATTTACTTACAAACCGCACATAAGACTTGACATCGTTGATTATTAATTGGAAATAGAAGCAACAATGTCTGGGCTTAGGCTAATGTGTCCAATATGTACTGAGAATATTGGGGAATCTGACGAAATGTTTAGTACATGTTGTGGGCATTTGTATCACAGGTCATGTATGCAGGAGTGGCAAAGTCGGTAAATACTATATAATCATTAATTTTCTTAACTACATTTCTTTGTAAACATTGTTTTGAAATATTTTAGTGCCACATGTTGTCCTCAATGCCGCGAAGAAAACCCTACTTCCCATAAAATATTTTTAATTCTCAACGATGATCCGGTAGTCCCACCATCAGTCCATTCGATTGACGTGGTAGAAGAACTGCAAGCAAGACTAGAGTCAAGCCTTGAAAAATACATGAACTCGATGAACAGTTGAGGGAAAATGAAAGCAATTTTCTTCAAATGCAGAAACAGTATTCGGTTGAACAACAAATGAGAAAAAAGCTCCAACGGGAATTGACGAAGTAGCCATTACCGATGAATATTTTCTCCAATTGCATTCGTTGTATTCCGAATCCGAAGTGAAAAAATTGCAAGAGAAAATTCTACAGAATAGCCAATGAGGGCGAAATCATACAAAAATTGCGACAACTCTCAGAGCATGAGAACAAGGTTAAGGCTTTACAGCAAGAAAATACTCGCCTTGTTAATAAGAACGAATACAACACAAAAGAATTGGCATTGAAATCAAGAGAAATGTCTGTGTTGAAGGAATTTTTAGACCGAAGAGTTAAAAACTCAGGTAATGCTGCGGCTAATACTACAGTTCGAAAGAAACTATGCAAATGCAATGTTGAGCCCACAGTCGAGAACAATACTACAGATCAAAAGGTTAAACATCTTCAATGCGAGCTGAAGAAGGAAATTGAAAATAATACAAAACTGTTATTGGATAAAAAGAAATTAAAAAGACGGATAAAGCAAATGGAAAAGAATTTTGATCATTCCCAAATCCTATGTAGCAATACGTCGATAGGCAAATGAAACAATGGCTGTGCTACTTTTCTCTTTAATCGAAGTTGCACACTATTTTATTATCAAGAATAAACAATAAAAGTCTACAAAATTCCTTACATATCAATTGATTTCTAGGAGTGGAGTGTGCGTTATTTTTTTAAATGACTCATGGTACAATTATAAAAGGTAACAGCAAATCCCAGCTGATTCGATTTCAACTTAATACTAGTGTCAATATGAATTTGACAAATTATGTTTTTAAAAATCACCCAACAGGAAAATTGGGAACGCGCATATAATTTGAAATTGTTCTTTATTAAATGTGCTCCCATATTCAATTTACTCAATCTGCCTACTGGGAAAGTTTGAGGAAGCAAATCTTTCTTCAAGGAATAACTTGCTATTCCCAGCATTTTCATATGTGTTACACATATATATGGCAATGGCTCAAGTATAGGAAAAATCTGGAAGCGATAGAAATATAAATTTTTTAGATTTTCATTCATGTTTTTCAAATTTTATTTTGAGGATTCGAAAATATTTCAGTTTCAAAATTAATATAATTTGTTTGTTTATTTACATTTTTCTGTTAAATGACGTTGACACTAGTATAACTTACAACAACAAATTTCCATGTGGTTGTTGTATCGTTTGTTGTACAACGGATGAAGCGAAAATAGTACTATTTACTGACAATTTTTATCCAAATTCATACAAATTATTTGTTCCAAATTATTAAGATTTAATATTGTTAAATATTTTGAAGTTCCCTGCCGCTAGAATATATAAATATAAGTTGTAATACACAGAAAAAGTAATTCGTATATTATATGAATAGTGTTCAGAAAGCGGAGTAGGGAAATATTGGCTTTCTCATGGTTATAAGAATTTTTACATGTATTCAAAGCAAGGTACATTTACAATATGGAAAAATAAACTATTCATTAACAATTTTTTTCTGTGTACCAATAGCTATATAATGAGAACAATGTGTCAACAAATTGGTTGTTGTATTTTCGATAACACATAACGCAACGGATGGCTCAACGCGAGCATTCTGCTTAGCCCTTTAAGGGGTTGATATATACAAAAACGCGACGGACTTGGTCTGTTCCCGTACTGCAAGAATCTACTATTTTTTACTCCGATAACACTTTTTTCCTTTGTGATATCGAAGAAAATAGTAAAATCGAGTAGATTCTTGCAGTACGGGAACAGACCAACTGTAGTTTTAAAGTAGACCAGTAGTTTTAAAAATTTTCCTGAACCAAGCCTTAGTTATTTTTGAATATGCAACAAAAAATTAAATAACTGATGAGGATACTAATTTTTGTGACTTTCCCAAAAGTAATCAATGTGATTATAAACCATTTTAAAAATCTTTTTTATTTTTAAATTTCGGACCTACATATGATAATCAAATTTATGCATAATAGGTTCGATAATTGCCTGGAGTATGATTTTCGTCTTTAAAGACAATAGCAATTGTCTTTAAAGATATTACAAAACTCAAAACGTTTTGATACCGACATCAAGAAATATGATGGAGGCGTTTTAGTGGCGATTCAATATAGTAAATACCAAAAAATGGGTATTTATCGGGTATATACAATCTCTATGAATCTGCTATCCATACAGATGTGGTGCAACTTAGTTTGAATAGTCTTTCGATACCGGTTAGATGAATCACAGGATCCCTTTGTTCCTGTGATTCATCAGTTACCGTAGTTTTTTGTTGGCATATTCTCCCCACAAGTAATGTATACCTTCTTTACAAAAAAAAAAAAATATTTCATTTTTTAAACAAAGTGGCGAGTATTGACACAATTTTATTCTTATCTAATTTAAGTGTATGTGTGTTGTGGTTTAATATACATAAGTATAGGGAAATCACCTATCTTTATGCGTAATTATATTCTGCATCGTATAGCAATATATACAAAATCATTTATAAACCGAACAAAAGACTAGATATCGTTAATTAATAATTGAAAGAATTAAAGCAAAAATGACTGGCCTTAAGCTAATGTGTCCAATATGTACCGAAAATTTTGCGGAATCTGATGAAATTTTTAGTACCAGTTGTGGGCATTTGTATCACATGGCATGTATGCATGAATGGAGAAGTCGGTAAATATTGTTTCACCACTCATTGTCTTTAATTAAATTCCTTTTGGAATCATATGTATATATTTTTAGAGCCACTAGTTGCCCTCAATGCCACGAAGAAAATCCTACGTCCCATAAGATATTTTTAATTTTAAACGATGATCGGAAAGTGCCACAATCAGTTCCTTCTACAGTAGTTTTCGTTTATAGTCCACAACTATAGTTGCACAACTTTTGTGGAATATAAGCGAATTTGGACTATATCCGAATTTCGTTTTAAGTCCATTACTGGATTATAACTGAATCGTGATATAATACACGTCATGGACTATACACAAAACATGTACTTTTCTAAATAAAATTTAAGTTTTTTAAAACAAATTCATATATTTATTTAAAATAAATAAATTGTTTAAACAATAACTTATTATTTTTTTAATTCAAATGCTTTGAAAGCTTATTGTAACGAAAAAATTAAATTATGAGATCCATTTTAAGTCTTTGGGGGATTAAATAAAAAAATCGAATTGCTCACTATTTTTAAAAAAAATCAGTAATCTTAGTTTGCTTCTTTTTTATGGAACTTATAACAAACGACTCTATTTTTTCAAAAAATGAGTTTTGTTCAATTTCGTTGTCTGAACAATATCTTCTTAATATTTCAACGGAATCTAGAGCTTCTTTTAAAGTAACTTTGGGTTGCTTGGAATAAAAAACTTCAGCAGTGGGTTCCTCCTAATTAAAATTATTATGACATTCTTCAACAGATTTGTCCGAAACCACATCATCCAAAATATCTGCATCATTTAACATTCCATAGCAAATCAGTTCGTCATCACAATGCTGATATTCGGAGGAAAACGTCAAAACTTCGCTTACACAGTTTTCCTCCTCTTCAATCTCAATAGTATCTCTATTCTGATTAAAACCGGCCTGAAAATATAAAAAATAAACGTATTTAGAAATATGAAAAAAATATTTTTATAAATATAGTGCATACCTTTTTAAAACAGTTTCCAATACATTCAGGCTTAACTAACCACCAGGCCCGCTTTATGAAATGCAAAGCATCCAATATGGTTATTGATTTAATATATTCGGAAACGGTTTTTCCTCTTTCAATAGCACAGATCTGCTTCTTAACAATGATCTGTCTATAATGCTGCTTAAATGAGTGGATTATTCCTTGATCAATAGGCTGGATTATAGCTGTAGTATTTGGAGGAAGATACTGAACCGTAATATTTGTTAAGTTTATTGTGGTCTTATGACACGACGCACTGTCAACAAATAGGATTATTTTCATTTTTAATTTTTTCATATCTTCCTCCAATATTAAAAGTATTTCATTCCAGATATGAACAGTCATCCAACTATTTTTATTTGAAAAGTATGTAATGGGAATGTTTTTATTTTTGAAACATCGTGGCCGTCCGGGCTTTCCAATCACAAACACACGTTTATAGGAACCTGTTGAGTTACAAATGAAGAGAAGTGTCAAGCGGCTTTTCTCCATTTTCCATCCTTTTGGTGGACTGCCTTTGTTAAAGTATGTTGTGTTTGGTAATGCTTTGTAATATAAACCGCTTTCGTCTCCATTAAAAATGTATTCTGGTGCATATTCTTGAACAATTTTAGGTAACTGGTTGTGTATAAAGTTTGATGCTTCATATTCATCACTGTCCTTCGATTCCCCACTGATTTTTCCAACACATATTTTGTTGCGTTTCTTCCAATGGAATAGCCATGATGTATTTGGCTCAAAATCTTTTTCTAATTTCACTGCAAATTCTTTAGCTTTGTTTAAAAGCATCAGGCCAGTCACCACTGCATTCTGGCCACGCATTTCATTAAACCATATAAGAAGCGCCTTTTCAATATCAGGGTGATCACCTTTTCTTTGACGCAATGTTTTTAGATTGCACGAATTGGAAGCTTTTTTAATTTTTGAACTATTTTTGATTATTTTATAAACTGTTGATTTATTTACTCTATACTTGGCACTCAGTTGTCCACATTTCATATTATTTTCTTCATA
Source organism: Musca vetustissima (assembly GCF_032173495.1). NCBI lineage: Eukaryota > Metazoa > Arthropoda > Insecta > Diptera > Muscidae > Musca > Musca vetustissima. The sequence goes on from NW_026875363.1 coordinate 26,458, forward strand.
GTCTTTCAATAATTTTAATTTTTTCTCCACACTCAATGTAACGCGCGTACCTATTTTCACAACTTCTATGAATCTAGCAATTTTTGACATTTATAAATGTTGCCAGAAATCCAAATGCCATTCAAGTTCAAAAAACTGGGTGGCCTATATGAAAATTTCAAAAAACAGGTGCCAGAAATCCAAATGTCATTCAAGTTCAAAAAACAGGGTGGCTTATATGAAAATTTTTTCTATGCAATATTAGTTTTGCATGCACAGAAAATGTGGCCTATAAACGAAAATGGACTATAGGCGAAGTGGACTATAGAACAAATAATTTGTATGAATTTGGAAGAAAAATGTCAGTAAATAGTACTTTTTTCGCTTATATCCGTTTTTGGCCTTTAAGCGAAATGGACTATAAGCGAAAACTACTGTATTGACATTGTGAAAGAACTACAAGCAAGACTAGATTCAAGCCTTGACAAAATACATGAACTTGAGGAACAGTTGAGTGAAAATGGAAGCAATTTTCTTCAAATGCATGAACAATATTCTCTTGAACAGGAAATGAGAATAAAACTGCAACGGGCCATTACAGATGAACATTTTCTCCAAATGCATTCGTTATATTCCAAATAAGAAGATCGAGTGAAAATATTCCAAGAGGAAATTCTACATCTTACTGCTGAAAATGAACGTAAATCTGAAGAGATTAGAATGAAAGAAAATGAAATTTTAATTCTGAAAACATCTTTACAATCAACGAATAAAAAGATAGCAAACGAAGCCGAAATCAAACAACAATTGCAGCAACAACTCTCAGAGAACGAGAATAAGTTTAAGGATTTACAGCAAGAAAATACTCGCCTTGTTAATAAGAACGAATATAACATAAAACAACTGGCATTGAAATCAAGGGAAATGTCTGTGTTAAAGGAATTTCTGAACCGAAAAATCGGAAATTCTGATAAAGCTGCAACTAATACTCCAGTGACTGAGATTGCGAACATTTGCAAACGCAATGTCGAAAATGCTATCGACAACAATACTACAGATCTAAAGATTAAACATCTTCAATATCAAATGGAGAAGGAAATTGAAAATAATACAAAACTGCTATTGGATAATAAGAAATTGCAAAGTCAAATTCAACAAAGTGCAAAGTGTGTTGATACGAATGATCAATGATGAAATATGAATGAAATTAATTATTTTTATTTTTTCATTCTACATATTAATTTACTTACCGTGATTTCAAAGTACGAATACCACATAGAAGAGATCACAATGTGTTTTACATACTTTTTTATATGAAATATAACAATTCTCAAAAATTAAAAGACAAACTAGTGCCTGTTTTAATAATAACTTTAAAACATGCGGACCATCAATAATGACTAATCTGTATGACTAATATATATATATATATGTATGTATATAGTTTTCAGAGCAAAACAGGTTTGGGGACACAACGAAAAGTACAAAACACTTAAATTAGATATGCAAAATGACGAAACGGAATTTTGCATATCTAATTTAAGTGTATATGTTTTGCGGTTTAATATACATAAGTATAGGGGAATCACCCATCTTTATGCGTCATTATATTCTGCATCGTATCGTATACAAAATCATTCATTTACAAACCGAGCAAACGACTAGATATCGTAAATTAACTATTGAAAAAATAAAAGTAAAACATGTCTGGGCTTAAACTAATGTGTCCAATATGTACCGAAAATTTTGCGGAATCTGATGAAATTTTTAGTACCAGTTGTGGGCATTTGTATCACATGGCATGTATGCAGAAATGGCGAAGTCGGTAAATATTGTTTCACCACTCATTGTCTTTAATTAAATTCCTTTTGTAAACATATATGTGGGATGAGAACATGTGGTATGCTCTTGTATCACACTCATACTTGAAGTAAGTTCGAACGACGACGCGAAACTGTAAAGACGTGCTTCGGCAAAACATAATTTTACTCATTTCACTTACTTATATTTTTATCTAAATTGCTTTACTTTGTAAAAAAATTCAAAACCTGAAATAAAATAAAAAAAACTATTTTGTTCAAATTAATAAAAACCATAAATTCAACCAAAATAAAAAATAAGGAGAAACACGCTGCTCGACCGAAATAAAAAAAGAACGAGAGCGACGCTGCTCAACCAAAATAAAAAATAACGAAAACGACGCACCTCAAGCAAAAAAGGAAAACGAGGCTGCTCAACAAGAATAAAAAAGGAACGAAGCTCAACAAAAATGAAAAAAACGAAACGCTCATCAACAAAAACGACGACAACGCCGCTGCTAAGCCAAAACCAAAACGACGCTATCCACCAAAAAAAGAAAAAAGACGTTACATACGGAGAAATAAGAAAAAAGTGATTTTGTATAGACACGAGAAAAATAGATGTCTTAGTGTAAAGTGGATAAACGATTGAAAAAGTAAATTTACAAATAATTTGAAGATAGAATGAATTAAACGACGAATGAACCAAACAACTGAGTATGTGTATGAATAAATGAAAACGACGTGGCGACGAACAAAAAAGGAGAAACGTAACGGTTAGTTTCTTCATACGAAAAATAAACAAACTGAAAAGAGAATATCAAAAATTTTAAGAGAACGAAGTAAAAACAAACATAATAACCTTCGAAATGGCTGCACTTGGTGATTTTGTTAGAATTCGCAATAACTTGGCAGCTGCCAAACGAGCTGTTGTTGTTGCTTTGCACATGTTTGTGTATGGTTGCGAAGGAGATCGTGGAAACAGAGGACGTCTTAAGGGCTAAACAGAATGTTCGCGTTGAGCCATCCGTTGCGTTATGTGTTATCGACTATAGTCGAAAACCAAATTTACAAATGGTTGGATGAAGGAATTATAGAACATTCGGACTCAGAATTTTACAGTCTAGTTAGTGAAGAAACGAGATTCGACGTCTAGATTGTGTATTGATTACCGAAGAATAAATATGGTGATAGTAAAATATCATTATCCGCTACCCTTAATCGATGATCAGCTCGATCGTTTGCAAAACGCTGTTATATTCAGTACAATAGATCTACGAAATGGATTCTTTCACGTACCAGTCAATGAAGAGAGTAGAAAGTATACGTCGTTTGTGACTCACAATGGCCAGTACCAATTCCGAAGAGTTCCATTTGGTCTTTCTAACTCGCCGGCTGTGTTTCAACGTCACATAAATGCTATATTCCGAGAGCTGAATAGAGAAGGTATCGCCTTACCATACGTTGATGACGTCATAATTCCCGCGAGTAATTACGATGAGGCTGTGGTTAACCCTTAACGAATTTTAGATACTTGCAGAGACAATGAATTAGTCATCAATCTCAAGGAGTGTAGTTTCCTTAAGAGAAGAATTCAATTTCTGGGTAACATCATTGAAGACAGGAAGATTTCCCCAGGTACAGAAAAAACGAAGGCTGTGAAGCAACTTGAAAGTTTTTTAGGACTTGCCGGATATTTCAGAAAATTTATACCGAATTTTGCACTTATAGCGAAACCACACAACGATCTGGAAAAAAAAAACGTAAAGTTCCAATTTGGTGATGAACAAAAATTAGCATTTAATAAACTTAAGCAGTGCATGATTAATGAACCTGTACTACACATATTTAACGAGAAGTTTGAATCCGAAGTCCACACTGACGCATCTATCGATGGCTATGGTGCAGTGCTATTGCAGAAATCCCCAGACGATAACCTTTTACATCCTGTGTACTACATGAGTCGAAAAACCTCTGACGCTGAAAGAAAATACACAAGTTACGAACTTGAGGTATTAACTGTCATTGAGGCATTGAAAAAGTTTAGAGTTTATCTCATTGGTATTAAATTTAAATTAATGACAGATTGTAACGCATTTACGAAAACCCTGGATAAAAAAGATCTGTGTACGAGAGTCGCCAGATGGATTTTACTTTTGCAAGAATATGACTTTACTGTTGAACGTCGCCCTGCACACATATGAAACATGTAGATGCTCTGAGTCGACATCCGGTCATGGTAATATACGACGAATAAAACGACTGCAGGGTATGGATGAAGATCTTGTCCCAATTCGAAATATCTGGGAGGAAAAGCCGGATTATAAGGGTTATTTTGTCAAAAGTGGTATCCTTTATAAAATTGAAAACGATTGTGAACTCCTAGTTGTTCCAAAAGGGATGCAAAACGAGATAATAAAAAGGGCTCACGAAAAAGGGCACTTTTACATAAAGAAGACTAAAGAATTTATATATAAAGAATACTACATTCCGAAGCTGGAAGATAAAAATCATAGACTTATAATGAATTGTGTTGCTTGTGTAATAACAAATCGAAAACGTGGAAAACAGGAAGGAAAATTAAACCCCCCTACCTCTCCTTTAGGTTACCTCTCCATACTTACCACATTGACTATCTTGGACCATTGGTGACTACAAACAAGAATTATAACCATATATTTGCCGTTATTGATGCTTTTACAAAATTCTGTTGGCTGTACCCCACAAAGACGACGTCCGCTAAAGATGCAATATCGAGATTAGAACTACAAAGTATTACATTTGGTAATCCACATAAAATCGTTTCCGATCGTGGCACAGCGTTTACGAGCGAAGATTTAAGAACTTACTGTGACGAGGAGAAAATAACTCATATCAAAATTACAACAGGACTACCTCGTGCGAACGGTCAAATAGAGAGACTCAACAGTTGACGATCTGGTAGCCATAAAACTTAAGCCGAAATACTTAGGTCCCTACAGAGTTGTGAAAGTTAAACCTAAGGACACGTACGATGTTGCGAAGGCATGTAGTAATGAAGCGCCGAAACTAACTACAACTTGCGCCAAATTCATGAAACCTTGGCCAAAAAAATACGACACTGGAGATGATTCTGAAGAGATTGTTAACCCTAATGATTTGCAGGATGGCCGAGATGTAGGATGAGAAAATTGGGTATGCTCTTGTATCACACTCATACTTGAAGTTAGTTCGAACGACGACGCGAAACTGTAAATCAAAACATCATTTTAATCATTTCATTTATTCATCATACTTTTATTTTTATCTAAATTACTTTACTGTATAAATAAACATAAAACCTGATTTAGAATAAATAAAACTATTTTGTTCATATTAATAAAAACCATATATATATATTTTTTTAATATTTTTAGAGCCACTAGTTGCCCTCAATGCCGTGAAGAAAATCCTACGTCCCATAAGATATTTTTAATTTTAAACGATGATCCGGAAGTGCCACAATCAGTTCCTTCTATTGACATTGTAGAAGTACTAAAAGCAAGACTAGATTCAAGCCTTGACAAAATACATCTACTTGAGGTACAGTTGTGTGAAGATGAAAGCAATTTTCTTCAAATGCAACAACAATATTCTCTTGAACAGGAAATGAGAATAAAATTGCAACGGGAAATTGACCAAGTAGCCATTACAGAAGAACATTTTCTCCAAATGCATTCGTTATACTCCGAATCAGAAGATCGAGCGAAAATATTGCAAGAGGAAATTCTACATCTTACTGCTGAAAATGAACGTAAATCTGAAGATATTAAAATTAAGGAAAAAGAAATTTCATTTCTGAAAACATCTTTACAATCAGCGGTTAAAAAAATAGCAAAAGAAGTGCAAATCAAACAACAATTGCAGCAACAACTCTCAGAGAACGAGAATAAGATTAAGGATTTACAGCAAGAAAATACTCGCCTTGTTAATAAGAACGAATATAACATAAAAGAACTGGCATTGAAATCAAGGGAAATATCTGTGTTAAAGGAATTTCTGAACCGAAAAATCGGAAATTGTGATAAAGCTGCAACTAGTACCCCAGTGCCTGAGATTGCGAACATTTGCAAATGCAATGTCGAAAATGCTATCGACAATAATACTACAGATCTGAAGGTTAAAAATCTTCAATATCAACTAGAGAAGGAAATTGAAAATAATACAAAATTGCTATTGGATAATAAGAAATTGCAAAGTAAGATTCAACAATGTGCAAAGTGTGTTACAAATTTGCTACTGGATAATAGAAAATTGCAAAGACAGATTCAACAAAGTGCAAAGTGTGTTGATACGAATGATCAATGATGAAATATGAATAAAATAAATTATTCTTTTAGGGGAGTGTAATTTATCTATTTTTATTCAATTTGATTGTATTAATTTACTTACAGTGATTTCAAAGTACGAATACCACTTAAAAGAGATCACTATGTGTTTTACATACTTTTTTATATGAAATATAATAAATTATAAGACAAACTAGTGCATGTTTTAATAATCCGGTTTGATAACACAACTAAAATAACATAAATGTGGGGTTAGAGATAAAATATCTTTATGGTTTCTATGGGTTTCAATTGTCAATTCCTTTGCATATATGTCAAATAAATCCTCATAAAATAGGTTAACCTGGTAAAAAGTTCTAATGTAAATGCCGTTTTAGAGAGCATAATAAGAACCCAGGTGACTATTAACTTTTTACTGGAGACCTTACAATGCAAAAATAAACAGCCTTTTATATTTTTTGTTTCATTTTTGATATGGCATGTCTTTAGTCAAATCGAATTAAAAGTATTTTTAACATAAGTAGATTGGTTTTGAATAATCAATTGATGTAGTGTCATGAAGGAAAATACTTTACTTACTAAGCTGGCTTGTTACAGAACGGTTGTTCCATAAGCCGAGCATAAAATATGTCGATGTCTGAATATGTCGATGTCCGCGTATAAATTGTAGAGCTCGCGATTCATTCGACGCCGATATTCACCGTCGACGCATATCGGCCCGTAGATCTTTCGGAGAATTTTTCTTTCAAACATCCCAAGAGCTGCCTCATCTGCTTGCGCAAGTACCCATGCTTCTGATCCATATAATAGCACGGGTAGTATCAGCGTCTTGTAAAGTGTGACTTTGGTCTGGCGGGAGGTGGCCTTGCTTTTGAGTTGTTTGCTCAGACCATAGTAGCATCGGTTGGCCATCACAATCCTTCTCCGAATTTAAAAACTGATGTCATTCGTTTTATTTGTGGCGGTACCAAGGTATATAAAGTCTTTAACTACCTCGAAGCTGTAGTTCTCAAGTTCCACAGTTGGTCCGAGTCTACTGGACGTCTTGCGCGTTGATACCATCACCTTGGTCTTCCCGTCGTTTACTGCCAGACCCACTTTGGCAGACTCCTTTTCAATTTGTTCAAAGGTGGCTGTTACCGCTCGCAATGTTCGACCCATTATATCGATGTCATCCGCGGAGGCGAGTAACATGTGTTGTTTGGTGTACAGAGTGCCATTTCTGTTCACCTTTGCGTCTCCTATGACCTTTTCCAGTAGGATGTTAAAAAGATCACACGACAAACTGTCACCTTGTCTGAATACTCGTTCGGTATTGAAGGGCTCCGATAGGTCCTTTCCTACTTTAACTGCTGATCTTGTGCCACTTAAAGTTATCCTGCATTTTGCAGGAATGCCGAACGCAGACATGGCTTTAAACACCTCTGAACGGATAGGGCTGTCGAATGCGGCTTTATAGTCGACAAATAGGTGGTATGTGTCGATGTGTTTTTCGTGGGTCTTTTCCAGGATTTGGCGCAGAGTGAAAATCTGGTCAATGGTGGATTTGTCGGGTCTGAAGCCGCATTGGTATGGTCCAATGATGTCACTGACCATTGGCTTCAATCGTACACACAGCACACTGGATACCACTTTATATGCGATGGGAAGGAGACTTATTCCTCTAAAGGTGGCACATATCGTCTTGTCTCCTTTTTTGTGCACGGGACACAGGATGCTGAGGTTCCAATCATTGGGCATGCATTCATCTAGCCAAATTGTACTAATCAGCTGGTGCATGCTCCTGACCAGCATCTGGCCAACAGTCTTGAATATTTCGGCTGGTAACCCATCAGCTCCTGCTGCTTTGTTGTTCTTGAGCCGATTATTATTTGCTTTTATGACCTCATCTTGTCGAATGCGGCTTTATAGTCGACAAATAGGTGGTATGTGTCGATGTGTTTTTCGTGGGTCTTTTCCAGGATTTGGCGCAGAGTGAAAATCTGGTCAATGGTGGATTTGCCGGGTCTGAAGCCGCATTGGTATGGTCCAATGATGTCACTGACCATTGGCTTCAATCGTACACACAGCACACTGGATAGCACTTTATATGCGATGGGAAGGAGACTTATTCCTCTATAGGTGGCACATATCGTCTTGTCTCCTTTTTTGTGCACGGGACACAGGATGCTGAAGTTCCAATCATTGGGCATGCATTCATCTAGCCAAATTGTACTAATCAGCTGGTGCATGCTCCTGACCAGCATCTGGCCACCAGTCTTGAAAATTTCGGCTGGTAACCCATCAGCTCCTGCTGCTTTGTTGTTCTTGAGCCGATTATTATTTGCTTTTATGACCTCATCTTGGCTACCACCTAGCCATCATCTCCTATAGGTTCTGGGGTATCTTCTTCAACGCCACTATTTGATACCAGAAGCTTTTCAAAATGTTCTTTCCAGATCTTCAAAACGCTGTCTGTATCTGTCACCAGGTTTCCTTCTTCATCTCTACAGGAGGATGTGCCTGCACTAAAGCCTTCGGTTTGGTGTTTTACTCGTTGGTAAAATTTACGGACTTCATTCTGACTCCTGTACATCTCGATTTGCTCACGCTCACGTTTTTCTTGTTCTTTTTTCTGAAAACACGTTTCTCCTCTCTCCTTTTCTCCCGATAATTCTCCATCACGTTACGTGCCACAAGGTAATGGTCCCAATCGATATTCGCTCCTTGGATCGATCGGACGTCTAAAACACTGGATGAATGCCTTCCGTCTATCACAAAATGATCAATTTGATTTCTCGTTGCTTGATCAGGAGAGATCCAGGTGGCCTTGTGTATATCGACATGCTTGAATCTGTTTCTAGGCGCTTGTAAAATGTGTCTTTGGTCTGTTCATCTTTATCTTCGCTTTTATGCGGATTATAGCAATTCGCGCATCTACTGGAGTGAATCTGGAGACAAGGTCTTTTATTCTCCATTTTATTAACCATAAATCCGCAGCCAAATTCATGTCTCGTTTCATGGCAGCTATAATACAAGTCGTAATCGTCTGATTTACTTACGCCTGTCCCTTTCCGTCGCATTTCCTGTAAGGCAATAATATCGGCTTTTTCTTAGATTTTTCATAGTAGGTTGGGTTTTCCGAGAGTGGGCAACTAACCCGACGCCTCAACCCATTTTTTTATAGTTCTTATGGGTGAACTCGGCTCACATATTAGCTCACTGTTTCATCGGGTGATGAGAATAGCTCCCCAGGTGGCACCGCGGGGAGGTCAGTGTCCACAATTGAGATGAAAGAGGGACCAAGATAAGCCTGGACTTCGCCATGTTAAAGCCAATCAGAGCCGGTGCTTGGTATCTATCATCCCCTACGCCACCCGTTATTTGAAACATTTCATTTGTAATTCGAAAAATCAATTTGCAATTCATAACAATTCATTTGAAATTCGAGAATGTAATTGGTAATTCACAGCATTTAATTTTAAACGTTTCATATGTAGTTCAAAAAAATCCATTTGAAATTTGAAGAATTTCATTTGTAATTCGAATATTTCCAATTGAAATTCGCTTCACTTGAAATTCAAAGAAATACTTTTGAAAAAAATTTCAGTTGTAATTCGTAAAAATTCATTTCAAATTCATACATATTCCTCGAATTTTAAATTAAATGTTATGAATACCAAATGAAATGTTATGTATTTCAAATCAAAAGTTATGAATTTCAAATGGAATTTTTTTAATTTTAAAATCAATACTTTGAGTTTGAAATGGAAGTATATGAATTTTAAATGGAATTCTATGAATTACAAATGAAATTCCCGAATTACAACTCATATGCTATGTTACAACTATTATTAGTCTTGTATTCTTATATAAACTTTTTAACAAAAAAACTCGAATTGTAGAGATTTCTTTGAAAAACTGCTTTGTTCGCGGACGCAAAAAAAAACATGAAACTGTTCTCTACTTCCTTAACGTTACTATACTATTACGAGTCTGCTCCTTTATTTTCACTCTCTGTAAATAAATATTAGCGTGTAATTTTATTATCGTTCCTCCTAAATTTTCAACATTTTTTCTGGAGAGATATATCTTAATGTCGACTCCAAATTGCATCAAGCTCGGTTTACATATTCCTATAGATGTATCCCTATAATATTCAAATCTTCTTATTGTACTATGCCTTCCTAATAGTCCCGTCAAAATAGTAAACTTTAGTCCTCTATCTTGCAAAATAATACTATATTGCTTTTCAAAATGTTCTTTCCAGATCTTCAAAACGCTGTCTGTATCTGTCACCAGGTTTCCTTCTTCATCTCTACAGGAGGATGTGCCTGCACTAAAGCCTTCGGTTTGGTGTTTTACTCGTTGGTAAAATTTACGGACTTCATTCTGACTCCTGTACATCTCGATTTGCTCACGCTCACGTTTTTCTTGTTCTTTTTTCTGAAAACACGTTTCTCCTCTCTCCTTTTCTCCCGATAATTCTCCATCACGTTACGTGCCACAAGGTAATGGTCCCAATCGATATTCGCTCCTTGGATCGATCGGACGTCTAAAACACTGGATGAATGCCTTCCGTCTATCACAAAATGATCAATTTGATTTCTCGTTGCTTGATCAGGAGAGATCCAGGTGGCCTTGTGTATATCGACATGCTTGAATCTGTTTCTAGGCGCTTGTAAAATGTGTCTTTGGTCTGTTCATCTTTATCTTCGCTTTTATGCGGATTATAGCAATTCGCGCATCTACTGGAGTGAATCTGGAGACAAGGTCTTTTTTATAGTTCTTATGGGTGAACTCGGCTCACATATTAGCTCACTGTTTCATCGGGTGATGAGAATAGCTCCCCAGGTGGCACCGCGGGGAGGTCAGTGTCCACAATTGAGATGAAAGAGGGACCAAGATAAGCCTGGACTTCGCCATGTTAAAGCCAATCAGAGCCGGTGCTTGGTATCTATCATCCCCTACGCCACCCGTTATTTTAAACATTTCATTTGTAATTCGAAAAATCAATTTGCAATTCATAACAATTCATTTGAAATTCGAGAATGTAATTGGTAATTCACAGCATTTAATTTTAAACGTTTCATATGTAGTTCAAAAAAATCCATTTGAAATTTGAAGAATTTCATTTGTAATTCGAATATTTCCAATTGAAATTCGCTTCACTTGAAATTCAAAGAAATACTTTTGAAAAAAATTTCAGTTGTAATTCGTAAAAATGCATTTCAAATTCATACATATTCCTCGAATTTTAAATTAAATGTTATGAATACCAAATGAAATGTTATGTATTTCAAATCAAAAGTTATGAATTTCAAATGGAATTTTTTTAATTTTAAAATCAATACTTTGAGTTTGAAATGGAAGTATATGAATTTTAAATGGAATTCTATGAATTACAAATGAAATTCCCGAATTACAACTCATATGCTATGTTACAACTATTATTAGTCTTGTATTCTTATATAAACTTTTTAACAAAAAAACTCGAATTGTGGAGATTTCTTTTCAAAACTGCTTTGTTCGCAGACGAAAAAAAACAAGAAACTGTTCTCTACTTCCTTAACGTTACTATACTATTACGAGTCTGCTCCTTTATTTTCTCCTTCTGTAAATAAATATTAGCGTGTAATTTAATTATCGTTCCTCCTTAATTTTCAAAATTTTTCTGGAGAGATATATTTTAATTCCGACTCAAAATTGCATCAAGCTCGGTTTACATATTCCTATAGATGTATCCCTATAATATTCAAATCTTCTTGTTGTACTATGCCTTCCTAATAGTCCCGTCAAAATAGTAAACTTTAGTTGAGTCCTCAAACTTGCAAAATAATACTATATTGCATTACTTTTGGATTTTTTTGTTAGGAAAAATTTACTCAAATTTAAAAAGAGTCAAAACAAAAATGGCATTATCTTTTCTTATTTGCTGCAAGACAAATTCACTGGAATCGAAATAATAGCATCAACTTTCGCGCTTTATCACACGACACACACATACAACGCACATCAATTTTAAGCGTTGATGTTATCGTTTCCTTATGGTTGTTGTATTTTCGATAACAAATAATGCGACGGATGGCTCAACGGATTCATTCTGCTTATGCCTTAACTCTTATACGACGGAATTACCGACGATAATAATAGCAAATTTTCAGTTGCCTATCATTTCGTTAATTAAGGAAAATATTCGCTAAGTTAACGACTAAAATAAAGTGGTAGCTAAACCCTACCAATACATATAAAAATGTAATGTTATCATAAATTTTTATTTTAATATTTTTATATTTGTCGGTAGGTCTTAACGACTACTTTATATTAGTTGTTAAGTTAAAAATTATCAGTTTCTGACTGACTATAAATGTGTTCTCTTTAGTGTAAACTATTTTATATGAATAATCCACTTTTTTCACAATAATAGTAAAATTTACTCAGTATGTTCTATTTCAGAGAGTAAACCTGAGAAAAGTAAACTGACAACATCCAGTAAGATTTTAGTCAACTTCACTTAAAATGGTTGAAATTTTTTTAGATATATCTATACTAATAAAAGAGTAAAGTGATTGACTGACTGATTTAACGATTCATAAACGCCCAGACGAAACGGCTGAAGATAGAATCTTGAAATTTTGGGTGAGGGTCACTCTTGGTCCAAATGTGACAGATAAGGCTGGTTTTTTGGAAATTCGTGCTCGAACGTTGCGAAACGTACTAAATGTGATACCATTTGTATTTGGCGAACTGGTGGAGCTAGAACTCTGAAATTTGTTTTGGTCGTCGCTGATGGAGTGTAGGATTGATGTACCAAAGGATTTTTAGAAATTCGAACTATAACTATCCGAAAAGTACGAAAATGTACTATATTTGGTACAATTCTGTAGCATGTGAACGGAAAGCGTTAAAAACTTGAGTGAGTGTGAATTAAGGTTGAGAAGTAGGGTCCATTTAAGGAGATGGTTTTTGAAAGCGTGTACTAATGTGTACGAAAAGTACTATATGGTACTATATTTCATACAAATTTAATTTGGAGATACAAATCGAGCTGGAATCCTGGAATTTGGAATTAAAATTACCGTCGGAGTGTAGGACTGGGATATGAAAGTTGTTTTGGAAATTTGTTACTTATGTGTACGAAAAGTACTAAATCGTACTATAATCGGTACAGTTTGGATTTTGGTGATCCTATAGAGCGGGAACAATGACATTTGGAGTCAGGATCACTGTAGGGGTGTGGGATTGGGGTCAGGATTCAGTTTAAGAAAATTATACTTATGATTACTAAATGGTACTAAATTTGGCACAATTTGAATTTTAGGTGAACCAATAGAGCTAGAATCATGAAATTTGGTGTCAGGATCACTGTTGAGGTGTAGGAAGGATCACTGTAGGAAGTTTTAGAAATGTGTACTAATGTGTACTAAATTTGGTACAATTTGAATTGTGAGTGAACCGATAGAGTTGGAATACTGAAACTTGGATTTTGATCACTGTGGGGGTGTAGGGTTGGGGTATGTATGAAGTTTTAGAAATTTTTACTAAGTGTACTAAATTTTTGTACAATTTAAATTGTAGGTGAAGCGATAGAGTTGGAATCCTGAAAATTTGATTTAGGATCACGGTGGAGGTGTAGGATTGGGGTAAGTAAGAGGTTTTGGTACTAATTTGAATTCTGGGTGAACCGATAGAGTGGGAATCCTAAAATTTGAATTTAGTAGTAGGTTTGGGTTAAGTAGGAAGTTTTGGAAATTCGTACTGCTGTGTACTATATTTAGAACAATTTGAATTGTGGGTGAACCAGTTGTTTTTTGTGATCAAAGAAAAGTCTTTATTTTTGATGGCAGGCATGATAACTCCTCACTGGAACATCGGAATCCGAAAATTCAAACGGTGTTAGAAAGAGTACATGTCTGGCTCTCGTATGAACTAGGATTATTGACTTCGCACAACAATTAACAAAATGGCGGAACTTTGAATTTTTTTTTTCTTTTTTTTTTTGGAAAATCACTTACTTTGGACCCCAAACTAAGTTAAAAAATAAGGAAGATCTTCACCGATTGGCTTTATCCTAGTTCATACTAGAGCTATACACTCCCAGAGAAACGTGTCAAAATTTGGAACCGATTGAATTTTTAGTTTTTGTGCCCGCCATTCGTAAAAACAGTTTCGAGAAAAATTCGTTTAAAGTTTGAGAATCACTCTTGCGTTACTTGATGCTGACACAATAAATCGGCTATATCTTCAAGAGTTCTTGAGATTTTTACTTGAAATTTTGTAGGGGCATTCTAGAATTAGAGTAGATTCGAAATATGTAAGTCGAAAAAAAATGTTGACACCAAAAAAAAGGGGGGTCCCCTTAAATCACTTTCAAAATAAACCACTCATATATTATATAAAAATATTAACGACAACAGCTTTGTGGTTTAAGGCACGTAGATGTAGGGAAATTACTCATCTCTATGTATGAATATGTTCTTTATTGTATACGAAGATCACCAACATCATTCACTTACAAACCGCACAGAGAATTTGACTCTATTGTTGATTATTTTTAATGGGAAATAGAAACAAAAATGTCTGGGCTTAGGTTAATGTGTCCAATATGTACTGAGGATTTTGGGGAATCTGACGAAATTTTTAGTACATGTTGTGGACATTTGTATCACAGGTCATGTATGCAGGAGTGGCAAAGTCGGTAAATACTATATCATCATTAATTTTATTAATTACATTTCTTTGTAAACATTTTTTTGAGATATTTTAGAGCCACATGTTGTCCTCAATGCCGCGAAGAAAATCCTACTTCCCATAAAATATTTTTAATTCTCAACGATGATCCGGTAGTTCCACCATCAGTTCATTCGATTGACTTGGTAGAAGAGCTGCAAGCAAAACTAGAGTCAAGCCTTGAAAAAATACATGAACTCGATGAACAGTTGAGGGAAAATGAAAGTAATTTTCTTCAAATGCAGAAACAGTATTCGGTTGAGCAACGAATGAGAGAAAAGTTCCAACAGGAAATTGACGAAGTAGCCATTACCGATGAATATTTTCTCCAATTGCATTCGTTGTATTCCGAATCAGAAGATCAAGTGAAAAAATTGCAAGAGAAAATTCTACATCTTACCAATGAAAATCAACGTCAATCTGAGAAAATCAGAATTAAAAATAATAAAATCGTGACTCTGAAAAAATCTGTACAATCAACGGATAGAAAAATAGCCAATGAGGGCGAAATCATACAAAAATTGCGACAACAACTCTCAGAGCATGAGAACAAGGTTAAGGCTTTACAGCAAGAAAATAATCGCCTTGTTAATAAGAACGAATATAACACAAAAGAATTGGCATTGAAATCAAGAGAAATGTCTGTGTTGAAGGAATTTTTAGACCGAAGAGTTAAAAACTCAGGTAATGCTGCGGCTAATACTGCAGTTCGAAAGAAACTATGCAAATGCAATGTTGAGCCCGCAGTCGAAAACAATACTACAGATCAAAAGGTTAAACATCTTCAATGTGAGCTGAAGAAGGAAATTGAAAATAATACAAAACTATTATTGGATAAAAAGAAATTAAAAAGACGGATAAAGCAAATGGAAAAGAATTTTGATCATTCGCAAATCCTATGTAGCAATACGTCGATAGGCAAATGAAACTATGGCTGTGCTACTTTTCTCTTTAATCGATATTGCACAATATTTTATTAACAAGAATAAACAATAAAAGTCTACAAAATTCCTTACATATCAATTGATTTCTAGCAGTGCAGTGTGCATTGTTTTCTTTTAAGGGAACGAAAATACAATAAAAACGATAACATCTACGCTTGAAATTGACGTGCGTTGTACTTCGGATTTAAATATATTTATGCGCGTTATGCCATGTTCTGACGGGCATCCGAACAACGTAGTTCGCTCTCAGAATTACGTACATGAATTAACCCGTTCATACAACACTATTCATAATTCATATCATCAGAGTTTTTTATTTCAAACTTTTTGTTTCTTGTTTTACACCAAAAATGTAACATATTTTAGTGAATTACATAGGGATATAAATAGAAAAAATAATTCTCTTTCTCCTGACTATAGTATGAACCCATATCTATTTACTTTTCATTCATGTTTTCCATTTTTTCTGAAAATGTTGTAGTTTTTAATACATTTTTATATTTTCTCAATTCAAATGTCACATACTGTCACAAATAAAAATTTGGAGAATTTTTTGTTTGAGTTGCCCCACATTTGTTTCTTGTTTTGTACGCTAATTAGAACCAAGGGAAAAGAAACGCATATTGCATTATGTAGAAAACAAAATTTACATCCTGCTGCATATATAAAAACTATACAATTTTTTACTTTTCATTCATGATTTTCAATTTTACTGAAAACGTTTGAAAATTTCATAAATATTTTCAAACTGTCAAAATTAATTTATTTTCGATAAACACTCTCAATTGTTAGGGATGGGACAAATTTATTGGTTATTCAGAGAGTGATTCGAATTGAACAACGTACAAAAGTCGGTGTTCGCTCAGACAATTTTGCATGGGGAACTAAGTAATTCCTTCATAATTAAGGGTCGAACAACGAATGAGAGAGCGAACAACGCTCGTCTGTACATGGCATTAACGAGATAAGAAAACACACGTAACGCGACCATTGTGCGGTGCCCTTAAGGAGTTAATATTATCGTCCCGTTGTGGCTGTTGTATTATCGATAATACAAAACGAGACGGACTGCGCAGCGGGTCCATTCTGCTTGTGCTTTTAAGGGCTAAACAGAATGTTCGCGTTGAGCCATCCGTCGCGTTACTGTTATCGAAAATACAATAACCCCAAGGAAACGTTGTATTTTCGATAACATATAACGCGACGTATGGCTCAACGCGAGCATTCTGCTTAGCCCTTTTAATTTTCAAATGAAACAAAAGTCGTTTGCGATTAATCGATTATTCGAAAGTCGATCTACATATCCCTGTGACCAAAATGAAAATGGCGACATTTGTTCACAAATTTTGCGTCGTCGTAGCTCTTGTAAAATTTTCATTTGAAAACTTTGTAATTTTTTCGTAAATAATGTCTCAAAGATTTGCACCGGGTCAACCGGGACAATCACCCGTGCCTGGCCAACCACGATATCCTCCTCCACCGCCACAGTCTGCCGGTATGCGTCCATATGCAGCAGGTACAGGATTTCCTCCGGTAAGTATTGCTTTTGACGGTGTTGTAAAACAAACGAGCTTCGATTCCCTATTTGATTTTATTTCCAGCAAAGGGGATTTCCATTGCATCCTAGTAATAGTCAGCCAGTAGCTGGTAACACAAGTTCCCCGGTTGGAGCTCCACTGCATCAGAGGGCGCCGCAGCCGGGATTTCAGAGTGGATTGCGTGGTAGTGGAAGTGGTGGCGGCAATAAGCGTTCTAGCGAAGCTCGTAATATGAATAATGCACAAAACAAAAGCGAATTCAATTCAGCTGCAAAGAAGAAAAAGAAGTTGGCCGACAAAATACTGCCACAGAAGGTGAGAGATTTGGTTCCCGAGTCTCAGGCCTATATGGATCTCCTTACTTTCGAACGTAAACTGGATGCCACTATTATGAGAAAACGGCTGGACATACAGGAAGCTCTTAAAAGACCAATGAAACAGAAACGTAAACTGCGCATCTTCATCTCAAATACATTTTATCCGAGCAAAGAACCGACCAACGATGGCGATGAGGGTTCTGTTGCATCTTGGGAATTGCGGGTGGAAGGACGTCTCTTAGAAGATGGCAAAGGTGACCCGAATACAAAAATAAAACGGAAGTTTTCATCATTTTTCAAGTCATTGGTTATTGAACTGGACAAAGAGTTATATGGACCGGATAATCATTTAGTGGAATGGCATCGCACTCATACCACACAAGAAACGGATGGCTTTCAGGTTAAAAGACCAGGCGATAGAAATGTTCGTTGTACAATATTGCTGTTGTTGGACTATCAACCACTGCAGTTTAAACTAGACCCACGACTAGCTCGTGTATTGGGCGTTCACACACAAACACGTCCCGTAATAATATCTGCTCTGTGGCAGTACATCAAGACACACAAGTTGCAAGATGCCCATGAAAGGGAGTACATCAATTGTGACAAATACCTGGAGCAAATTTTCGGATGCCAACGAATGAAGTTCGCCGAAATTCCACAACGCCTCAACCCTCTACTACATCCCCCCGAGCCAATAGTTATAAATCACTTTATCGAAAGCGGGGCTGAAAATAAGCAGACCGCTTGTTACGATATTGATGTGGAGGTTGATGACACACTGAAAAACCAAATGAACAACTTCCTAATGAACACTGCCAGTCAACAGGAAATACAGGGTCTGGATGCAAAAATCCATGAAACCGTGGACACTATCAACCAAATGAAAACCAATCGGGAGTTTTTCCTAAGCTTTGCAAAAGATCCCCAAACATTTATTCAACGTTGGATTGTTAGCCAAACACGTGATCTGAAGGTTTGTGAAAGTATTATCTGGTATTTTATTGTGCTTAACTAATCGTATGGTACTTTATTATAGGCGATGACCGATGTCACTGGAAATCCGGAAGAGGAACGCCGTGCAGAGTTCTATTATCAACCTTGGACACATGAGGCGGTTTCACGTTATTTCTTTACAAAAGTCAATCAGAAGAGAGCCGAATTGGAACAAGCCTTGGGCATAAGAAACGGTTAAATGACAGAATTATTTGTAAGATCAATTTCTCAGATGTTTGTTTTTTTCGTCTGAGTTTGTAATTCCATTGTATCATGTTTGTGGTATTCTCATTTAAACTAATTTCTCTTATATTTTATATTTGTCAACAAAAAAAAAAAATAACAAAAACACACAATTAGATTTCTCTAAACAAAACAATTATGATATACATTAATAATTTAGCTCCAACAAAAAATAATAATTATTATGTAAGGAAGATTGTCTTTTATTGTTTCTATGTGGCAATGTTCCATTGTGGAGGAGGTACTAGAAGGAATATTTGGTTATGTAAAGTTTTGTTCAAATCGTATAGTCCTTTCCCATGATATTCCAAATTAATTTTCAACAAATTTTTTACCATTTTTATGTGGGAGGTACAAGGAGAAGTCAACTTATATTCCCTTATATTCAAACTTTAAGTTTGGAAGAAATATTAGGATGTGCAAAGTTTGGATGAAAACGGATACTCCCTTCAAAAGTTATCATCTGCACTAGCCAGACAGGGGGACATTTGTAAATTGACCGAAGAGGATTTGGTACAAAGAAACATGGGGTCTAAAACCAATATTTCTATGAGGCACATTTTTGACGTATCAAAATTGTATATACCCTCAATAACCATAAGATTAAGGGTACAACAAAATCACCATCCTTGACTAAATAAACACAAGGAGTTAGAGAATAGCTTATATAAAATATGAAAATTAGATCTGCACTGAAAATGGAAATTTCTTCTTCTCTTTTTACAAAATTATTTTATTTTTGTCTACATATAAAAGGAATGCTTTTGTTCTATTTTATTTCTAAACGTGCGAGGATATTTACTTTTGTTTTTTACTTTCAATGGCTTTCCCATCAGCAGAAACACTTTCCGTCGTATTCTCATGATTATCATCTGGCATTTCCTCAATGCTTAATCCCGTATCTAGGCGATTTTTATCGACTGGATATAACCACCGTTGGTAGAGATATATCAGGAATACAACATCGTCTCGAAGGCAGGCTATACGGTGGGCAGTAGGCATGCTTATAATAAATGCGAAGAAGTCGTCGATAAATGTGTTAAAGGCTTTGTACATAAATGCGCGCCATGGCAAAGCGGCCACCGATTTTAGTTTGTAGTTGACAAACAACTGAGGTAACATGAATAGGAAACCAAATGCATAGACACCCTTGACCAACGAATTGAGGGTCCAAGAATACCAACTGCGGTGTGGGTAGTATATCAGGGAATAAATGGCTCCACCAATACATAAAGGATACAAGAGGTAACTTAAATAACGCATGCCTTGCTTGTCGAATTCCTCAGTTTTCAATTCGGCTGAACCAACAGCCTTGGCGTTCTTTGAGTCTGTGTTATTAGTCCGCTGTTCCTTTTTGCGAATCCCCTTGAGACCGATTTCTAGTTTAAGTATCTTCTTACATTTCCACAACTCAATTAGTACTCCTATACCGGCTGGTATTACCACCAAAAGCGATGTCTTTTCATCCAACAAGTACAAGAAGATGACAATTTGAGAGAATGCTCGCCACAGAGTTGTGCGTGTAGAGAGTCCTTCATAGGATTTCTTTTTGCGCCAGAAAGCCACATCGTTTTTGAATGATAGAAAATCGAAAAGCATCTAGAATAATGTTCAAGAGAATTACAATAGCTCTATGATCAGTTGCATAACATGCTTACGTGTATACTGGCCACAAATATGGTGGCTAAGAGCAAATACAAATTCGTGTCGGAGAACATGGATTTAATCTCCTCGACATCGTTTTTGGTAATGCCCATTTGATACATCATCTTCATTGCATGCTCAATCATTAGCATCAGACGTAGTCTTCCAATACCCATTGGACGGAAATGAAATTTAATTGTGAAAGTGGTCATATTGCGATCCACCTCCACCAAATCCTTCATACGGGTATTGAAAAAGTCTGTCTTGAGGATGGGTAATATTTGCTGATGCCTGTTGACATGTATGAGTGGGGCCATTTCTGGTGGAACATCAGCGGCCGACAGCGATATCAAATCCGTTAACAATGACACATGAACATCAGACATTATGTGGGTATGGGGTTTAGCAGCAGACTGAGATTTTTTCGATGCTGCTGCAGCACCTTTTTCCTTCTGCAAAAAGTTTGTCGCTTAAATCTTTTGATTTATCCCAACAGTTGTATACTTACATCCCCCAATAGGATATAGGCGGCTGCCTTGGGCACCATATATTCGGTAATACTTAAACTGTGAATTACCGTGGGACCGTCTCTCCTCAATGTTTTCCATTCCAACGGCTCTCCTTGCAGTGCCAGCACAACTTGCATATATAAAGTACCATTTCGTCTGGTTTTTGCCGGTACCTTAATTTCATAGTCCTTTTCATAGGCGCTCATGTAGTCAAAGTTCTTAATACTATCCACCTTGGTCACCTCCGTGTGTATAGGGTTGTGTGTAGTGGAGGTCCACAATGCCAATTGCATGCGTGGTCGATTTGCCAGGAATGAATTATAGCAGGGGACGTCTGTGCATTTTAGTGTGGTAAATAATTGGGCCATCATCCACATGGAATGACCTATATAGCCCAGGAAGGCTATGCCCAATATGGTGGTGATCGAAGGAAAGGCAAGCGGCATTTTGCAACTAAAAGGATGCCATAAATTTCAATGGTTGAGTATGAATGAAATGGGAATGCAAACGCCTGAAAATCCCGAAAAACACTGACGCTACTCTACACACACCGACAATGATGACGTACGTTTTTTCTTCAGGGCGGCAGTTTTCAATTTTCACCGACTGCAGGCACATTGAAAAACGTTCCACCTGTTACGAATGGGATGGGATAAGACAAAATGCCCGATAAAGAAGAAATGAAAGTGGAGAACCGAAAGTTTACGAATGAGGTGGGATAGAGACTAGAGAGCGGGGTTTTACACTTATCGGGATTGGTGTTGAGAGTTTCTCTCTCATTGGTAAATTGTGAATTGAGTAGGAACAAAAAAGTACGAAAAGGTGCCTAAAATTCTACTTCAAATGATAATAAATCATAATTATCGAGAAATATTGGCCAATATTTATACCAGTTGTTTGCATAAATAATTGGTTTGTTCCCGTACTGCAAGAATCTACTCGATTTTACTATTTTCTTCGATACCATAAAGGAAAATTCGTTATCGTAGTAAGAAGTAGTAGATTCATGCAATACGGGAACAGACCAAATATATGTTATAATTTAAGCGTAAATGCAAGGTGTATTTAATAAGGTGTATGCATCAGCTACAACAACTAAAATTTTACAAAAACAACATTATTGTTATAGAAATTAAATTGTCATGCTGACAATTAGTTATTGACATGAAGAAACAAAAACAAAATAATAATAATAACAAATGTTGAAGAATTAAATTAAACTTTTTTCGAAAGAACGAGAATAAATTTGCTGTTCTGGACGATACGATTATTTATTTACAAATTATTTTACAAAATTTTAAATTTACAAATTTTAAGGCGCGGTCGCGGACGTTTTTGAACTTTTTCTCACAAATAACCTATGGGATTCTGAGATATTAACCATACAAGTTCTGTAGGTGCGAAATTTGCTTGTGCAAATAAATATTCCGGCCCGGTCGCGGATCATTTCGAAAATTGTATCACAAGTAGTCCTTGTGTTCCTGAGATATTTGTGTTAAATATTATTCCAAATCTGTCATTCTAAAAGAAAAGACAAGTTGGGTGGTCAATTGGGCTTTGTTGGCTATAGACCTTCACCTGTGGACTAATTCCAACCCGGGCTACGTAACACAATCTCAATGTAATTAATGAAGTATTCATAAGAAAACCAGTATGGAAAACTCGGACGGGGTCGACGGTATAGACTTGGGATCTTTGGTATACCATTTGTATTAAATCAAACAATTATGTATGGGAGCTATGTGTAAATCTGGATCGATTTAATGCAATGATGTGCACAAATTCGTCGCCATCAGACATACTTTGGAGGTTTGGTACATAATTCTCAAGACTATGAATCCAGAAAATTGAGCATATATAATAAACACACATCTAAAAAAAGACTTCAACGTATGTAATTTATTATTTAATTTAGGCCAAATATATTAGGATTTACAGGTTAATTTTTAGGAACTTCTTTGTTTTGCCTTTTGGGACTTAAGTCTTGCATTTAAGTGGCGAATTCGAAATTGTATACGACATTTAAAAAATAATGTCTTCACATTCTTTGGAAGGGGGACAAAATTACTAGCTTCTATCAACTCTGTCTGTAGATTCCTCATTTCAGATATTTCTTCCCCGTTGAAATAATTGAACACTTTCTCTAGGTTTTTTATTTTATCCACAAAATTTGAATCTGGTTTTTTAAGGCAACCCTTTGATACTTGATCTACCCAAGTGTAGGTATTTTCTCCGCTTTCGTATTCATCGAGATTTAGTTTTCTTATTATGTAACCCGATAAATACTCCAGAGCATCTTCTTGTAGCATGCCAATATCTTCAAATTCCATACGTCCAATATCATCAATAAATTTAGTTTCTTCATATTCAATATCTTCCCCTTCCTGAAGTATTTCGGTGTCTTCATATTCAAAATCAAGTTCGTCAGTGTGCGTCGGGACTTTACATTTGTCAACGTTAAAAGTATTTGAAGCGGAATACCAATTTATAGAAACAGATTCAACTTTCCCAGACTCTCTTAAAATTTCTGTGTTTCGAGCTAAAGCATTCAATAAGTAAAATAGTAAATAATATATATATATATATATATATATATATATTTTTTTTTCAATATACCTAGGATATATTTTCGAAGCCGATATCTGAACTCCTTGGGCGTTGGGTGGTCGTTCAAGCCCCCCTTACTTCTAAGAGCTCCAAAAAAATGTTCCAGCACATCTTGATTAACTCGATCAGTTAAAATATAATTCATTGAAAATTTTTTGTTCACATATTTGTATAACATCATTAAAGAGTTGGATGTTATAATGATGCCTTTTTGGAATGGTTCCAAAGATTTCTTATTTGGGACTATTGGAGTGGACATGATTTTGATCATAGACAATAATATCTGGTCTTGTTCTTTCAAAGCAATTCCATAAGGTTCCTAAAAACATTGTAATATGAATCATATTCAAAAAGAAATTATTAATCCATCCAATAACAAAAAGTAATTTGTAATAAATGTGTAACAATTGCAATCTTAGTTTATACCTTGCCAGGATAGTTAAATACACCCATTTTCGAATTCAATATGTCGAACCAGTTATTCACCAATTGAAAGAATTCTGCCGTCTCAACTGCCTTGTATATATCATATCCTTGAGCATAAATCCACTTTATCGCACTTGCAGTGTTATTTGAAAACAGTTGGGCAGCAGTTTTAACTTTTTGTCTGGCTGTAAATTGTTATTTAAAATATATTTCTTTATAATTACAAATGACATACCAACTCCTTTCACCGAAAGATGTTCATTTGTTACTTTAAAATTAATTTTTATGTCGCTTTTTGATGTATGTTGTAAAACATCATGAATCGTTTTTGGCGTTAAGAGTTCCCCATTAATAATTAGCCCTGAATCAAGATAGTGATTTCTTACAAGTTTCAATAAATGTGGTACGTCGGCGAATACAAAAACGGGTTCGGTGGGATTTGCAGGATTTGAAAACCAAGGTTTTTCTACGTTAAAAATTCAATAAAGTTTATTCACGTTATGGGATAATGCAATTCATATAAAAGTTTAAAAAAAATACCTATGCTCACGTTTAATTCTCTTAATAATTTCCTGTTCGATGGTCCCATATCAGATACAATACCAACAACGGGGTACCCTGCATTATACAATTCCGTTATTATAGCAAAAAGGATGGTCTCCGTCATCTGACAATCAAATTTATAAAACACAGGTTGCTTCCATGATTTTTTTAATCCTCTAGCTAAAACTACTTGAACATACTTCGCTGGCTTCCGAACATATCCTCCGTCAGCGTCATACTCATACGCTTCAAATACTTTCATTTCGTCCATAGCAAGGACACATATTTTATCATCCCCCGTCATTTCTATCGATTGCTTCATCAGATCAATTGACGCCTGTATAATTCCTTCCTTTAAAGGAATTTGTTTGCTCCAGCGATATAAAGTAGTTTCGTGAGGTATTGGATAACCTTTGTTATACAAATGCCTGTACGCTCGAGGTCCAGCTGCATGCAAACATAAGCTACTAGAAATATCTTCCCATTTCCAGTTATATCTTCGAGGATTTTGTAGTTTTTTTATTTGATTGTTAGTAAATATCGGATGTAAAAATTTATTTATATTATTCAATTCTTCATTTTTTTCATTCAGGCTTTCTTTAAGCTTCTTATTTTCTAAGGTTAGTAGTTGGTTATCTTTTCTCAATTTTTCAATTTCTATTTGCATGGTGCACAACAAAAGTATTGGCCTATAAGAAAGTGTGAAATATGTTTAAAAAGATGTAGAAGATCGTATGCAATCTAGTAAATAAAGAAGTAAAGCTGAATGACGCCGACCATATTATACTCTACAAACCCCGTTTGGTTGACAGATGCCTGCCTGGGAGGTACGAACGAGTTATATATATATATGTATATATATATATCAAGTTGAAAGACATTATCGGATAAACCACATCGCACAAAGTAATATTTTTTTCAAATCCGAAGATGTACATGCACCTAAGTGTTTAACATTTCCCCTCCCTCAGGTAGCTGCTCCTTGAATGTTGCTCAAACCTGATATGACAAAAAATCATGATATTCGATTGACATTATATAAGCAAAATTGGATCACAATCGTCAAAATAGCTATAACACATCCGATATAGTGAAATGAAGAAGTATGCGTTGAAGGGAAATAAGCCATTATATATTTCATTACATAACGAAAACATCAATTTATGGAAATGAATCAAGTTGGCTGGATTCGAAAATATAGTGTTAATGGATGTTTAACAAAGAACTTATTCTGAATTATCAATAAAAAAAGTGGACCAAAGAAAAAGTAAAATTGTAAAAAAGCGTGGCTAAATTTTCATTATACCCACCATTTCGGAGCTATGTTAAATGCTGAACTTTCAAAGTATTTATAAATTGGGGGTATTGTTATTTGTGGCCTTTATCCAAATGGCAATGTTAGCAATAACCGAAATACACAATGTCCAGAAAATTGGATGAAAATTTGAATAAAAACATCAAAATAACTACAAGTGGATAAAAACTTCATATGACAAAATTCACCCAAAATTCGTCCGTGATTACAATAAACGGACGAGGCTAAGTCTTCGAAGACTTTTGTTATAATCACAGTCATTTAATATACATATACTATGTGTATTAACACTGTACATACTCTGTTTGGGTATCCATATCCTTGAACTCTATGGTTTCATTTATCAATGTGTCCATTTCGTCGCAATTTCCGTTATCATATAAGACTCCAACATCAGATGAGCTGAATATGCAACATATTTACATTATTTTGTGTATAATAACCCATGTATATACGTACCACTCTTCAATTTGATACCCAACCAAATTGTAAAATGGATTGGGTTCCGCATTGGGTAACAAACTTTTCCTTTGAGGACCTCTTATTACGTAGGATGGAGAAAAATGGTCTTCACATATACACGATTTTGAAGACAATTCCATCCCACATATTTCACTCCAAATACGCTTCCTTTTTTCGTCCTTTGGGACACTAAAAAATGATCCGTTTCCACAAATGTCTTTCTTTTTACAAATGATACACTTTCGCATTTTTTAATAATTATGAATTACTATTTGAAAGATAAAAACAATATTTCAAATTTAAATGAAAATTTAACGTCAAAAAATGTGTTTGACAATTTACTTTACAAAAAAAAGGTAAAAAGTTTGAAACCATATGATTGTCACTTACACCTTATTAAATACACCTTGCGTAAATGTATTCACGAAAAATAAAAAAATCTAATTTCTGTTTTGGTACGTTTTTCTCAATTCGTACCTTTTGTGAACAAAAAGTGCTTACAAAGTGTTACAAAATTAAAAATAGCGCAACTCTAATTACTCTCTCAAGAGAGAGAAACTCTCAACACCAATCCCAATCCAGATAAGTGTAAAACCCCGCTAAAACGGAGCTGGATTGTTTACGAATGATGTGGGATGAAAACTAAAAGAGAACCGCAGGTAGAGAACCGAGCCATACTGAAATGTTAATGTGTAACGGCGTTGCTGGCGTAAAAAGATTTAAAATTAAAAAAAATAAACTAAGTTCATTTACACTGTCTCACGAATTCTCTTAAATCATCTGAAAGGGCACATATTGGTTAACAATTTAGAAAAAATAGGAAGAAAGTAAAAGTAGAGAAATCTCATGATGTATGTTGCTTTTAAAATTGCTTTAATATTAATTAAATTAATAAATAAATTAATTAATCTACTTGCATCGAGCGGCTTTAATTTAATATTTAATGAGAAAATTTACAATTTTTAGTACTTTCAGCCTGTTTTTGTAAAATTCAAAACGAAACAATTCGAACGAATTACTACCAAACCTTTATTTATGTAAAAAATGTTTCTTGATTCAAAACAAAAATAAATGACATATTTTTCAAAACCAAGGAGTTTGGTCGTAAGTCACTCGCTGTTTATGGCACAAAAACAGGATTGTATAGAATAGTATGGTTTTTTAGCTGGTATCATTCATTTTTGTATGATAAATCACGCAAAATTGTGCCGGTTTTAGGTATTAAATGGCGGAACAGTCTAAATTGGATTAGTCGGTAAAAGTCGAAAATCGATTTTGAGCAGGTTTGATAAAATCGAAAGATCGACTTTTTGTTCAGAGGCAAAAGTCGAAAATTCGACTTAATCAGGCTGAATTTACCATGATTTAAGTCACGATCGAAATAATGGTACTACTGATTGCAACGCGGTTTTTGTACGAAGAAATACAAATCTCCCACAATGTACCAAAATTTGCAACTGTTTTCACATGTTGTTTGTTTTTAAATTTAACGGTTGCCAAATACAAAAATAGAAGATCAAAGGAAAATAAATTTTATTTACAGAATTTTTGTGTATTTAGGCGTTTTTTACTTTCGAAACGATCAAAGTATTGCAAAACTGTTTTAATCTTCTTTTCATTTTCAAATAGCAAACAAATATTTTTATCGCAAATTAATAATTTTGTATGTATACTAACAAACATCAGCTGATCGGCATTTAGATTATGATTAAAGGTATGTGTAAACAATTAGGGCGTATTTCTGGATTTCGTTAATCGAGTCAATTTAAAATCGTATATGTAAATGCACCTTAAACGTCAAATTTATTCGATATTTGGCATGGTATAATAATAGAAGATAACAGCAAGTGTTGTTGTACAACAAACGATACAACAACCACATGGAAATTTGTTGTTGTAAGTTATACTAGTGTCAACGTCATTTGACAGAAAACTGTAAACAAACAAAAAAATTATCAACAAATTATATTTATTTTGACAACGTTACCTAAATTCCAACGAAGCGTACACAAAAATTCAACTTCCCCACAATGGCAAAATGTTTTGTACGGCCGTATTACCTAAATACGTCGAATCCATTTCTCTTAGCGAACTAAACAAAATCGCGAAGCAAAATTAAGAAATTATAAAATGTGTTCAAAAATTTTATATTCTTATTAAAAAAATTATATTTCTTTATGTTTTGTTTCTATTTTCAACAAAAAAGTTTTCAAAAAGAACTCCATTTTGTTTTGTGCTCTCATAAATTTGAGTCAATGTTTTACCAGTTTTGTGGGTTGAGGAACGGTTTTCGAGTAAAAAGTTGGAAAACATGTAAAATGAGTAGATTCTTTTAGGTTCTGGAACGGAACTTATTATATGTCTATCGTTCCACATCTTTCCTATAATTGAGTCATTTCCACTTATATTTGTAACACATATGAAAATGCAGGGAATTTCGAGTTATTCAATGAAGAAAGATTTGCTTCCTCAAACTTTCCCAGCAGGCAGATTGTGTAAATTGAATACGGGAGAATATTTAATATAGAACAATTTCAAATTGTATGCGATCCCAATTTTCCTGTTGGGTGATTTTTAAAAACATAAATTGTCAAATTCATATTGACACTAGTATTACGTTGGAATCAAATCAGCTGGGATTTGCTGTTACCTGTTATAATTGTACCATGGATATTTGGTAATAATTGTTACAAATGTTATTGGATATTTTCTTTTTACCCCAAAATCCAGAGAGTGAAATGGGAGAGAGCTAGTTTGACAGTTCTACGCTGAGAACTTACTGAAAGTTACTTGCAAATTTTATTCTAGTAAAATGTATCCAGCACATTTCTACGTATTTCAGCTGTTAATTTTAAATTTCGACCAAAGTAAACAACATTTTTATGAATTTTATTTTATAACAAATTAAAAAAAGTAATTTCATGCATTTTTAATTAAATTGCATAAACATTAGCAGTATCTTGCCGGATGTTGTCTGTTTACATTTTATATTTAATATTAATTTAAGATAATATTTGGATTATTGCCTGGAAAAAATACAGATTAAATTTTACTGGAAAGTAACCAGACACAGCTGTTATGAATGAACTATATTGCCATACATTCCACCTAGGTCCGATTTTTTGTTATTTTCAAGGACTTGGCCACATTTCAAAATATAATTATTTTGGTTCTCAATAGCTTGGCCTGAGACCTGACAAAAAATTAATATTGATTTAGCTAAGTTAAGATTAACCACTAACTAAAAAATATTTTTTATTTTAACAATCATATTGATTAAAAACATTCATAAATATTTTTGGATTTTCGTTCGTTTTATTTAGAAATCTACACTATATTCAATGTGCAAAAGAAATGTGTAAAATTTTATTGTAATACAATTTCTTCTATGTATATAAAAGTTCTTGCACAGATATCGATTATTTTTACTAGTAATTAAGTGCTTAATATTAAATAAAATTATAACAGTTTTACATAATCATTGATATAAGAAACGAAGGGAGTAGTAAAATAAGTTAAATAGTTGTTGTGATAAAAAAAGAAGAACACGAAAATGAAACGAATTTCATGGATGAAATAGAATATTTACTTAATTTACAAAAAGAATTAAATTAGTACATACATACATACAAAAATTTAGTCAAATGAATTTGCAACCAGACAATAGGGTCCTGGGCCGCGCTTTCATTTTACATTGTGAATTCGAATTACATTCGATTCATGCTCGAATTAAATTCACTTGAATAAGGTTCGTTAGTGGGATGATGTTATTGTTGAGTGACATTAGATTGGAGCTACGTAGAATGACAAGAATGTGCGAGCGAGCGAATGATGATGATTCGTTGTTGATAAATAGAGGAAGTTCGTTGTCTTGTGGATGTATGAGTAAACTTACAAATAATAACAAATATTCGGTAGTTACATATATATGTACATAATCATAGTAATAATAATAATAGTTAAACATTACGATAATAATAAAACAAATTGAAAGCGTACTTCTGGCCTCTGAGGCCTAGCGGCGGCGAACAGTGTAACACCTCTTACGCCAAACGCTTTTTTCGACTAGGCGATAAAATCTTAAGCATTGTAACGACTGGAGCTTCAAAGGACATCGAGACCACAAACGAAAGTAGATAGGAGGCGACGACAAAACCAAAGAACATTATTACCTATGAAGAAACAAAATGTATTGGTATTTTAATTAACGCCATTTAAATATCATTCAAGTACTTACCATTGTGTCACCACCCAAATGCAGTGGTGAATCAGTGTTCAGAGCCATTGAACGTATAACTATGGGATGAACCAAATAAGCACAATAAGTTACTCTGGAAAAGGGATACAGACATGGAGCCGAGAGCAATGTATTGACAAAGCCTCCATATCCTGTTGAGCATGCAATGGTTATCCATGCCAATGACAGAGCCCATGCCGAGTGGCTCAATGAACTGTAAAGGGCTGCTGTGAATTGTGACAACTCAGCACGATATAAACCGAACACCAAAACAAACAGGTTCACCGAAGTCAAAGTCCAGGCAATTGCCACTTTGGTTTTCGATAAACGTATCTTGCAATTGGTGCGGAACAGAATCCACCCAACAGCCATACCAATCAAATATGGTCCCAAACGAGTCCATGGCTTGTCATAAATCTTGTCGAACAAAGCCAAGGGATCATCGGTATCGGGTCGATGATTATTACTGAATGCGATCACAGCCGTTGTTATCCAAGAAAGCACTAAAAAGACACCTGTAGTTACGGCTGATAATTTGAAATGGCGAACTCCCACAATAAGGATCAGAGCACCAATGATGTAAAACTGGGTGTCATTTGCCAAATACCAACTCCATAACATACACTAGAGGTGGAAAAAACGAGATAGCAAAGATAAAATTAAAACAATCTATTCAAAACTTTTGAACTCACCATTTGCTCGACGGGGAACAGTGTGTTAATGTAGAGGGCATTGCGCCACCAATAATCTGGACATGTTATGTGATCCATTGTGGGCGGGTCAAATATCGAATATGTAGCCAAATATTTCATGGACACCTGAACGACACCCAAAACAAACATATAGGGAGCGGTCAATCTGTAAATGGAAATTTAAAATTATTTAAAATATATATATTCTTTTCTCTGCGTTTCAGTACTAACCTCATAAAACGGTATATAACCAAACCGAAGAAGTGTGCCGTACATCTGGTAAATTCATTTGTTCCTTTTATAAGTTTATTTAATTTGCCTTTGGCATTTGTGCGGAAGTACAAATAAGACACCAGACATCCACTTATAAAGAAGAATGTGTCTACACTAAATGGTCCATTAGTTATGGCCTGGAAGAAGAAATTCTTTTCGACATCTTTGCGCAGCTCCATATTGTCAGAATATTTAAAGATAACAATGCAGGTATGACCCAGTATAACCCAAGCCATTGAGAAAGCTCTCAAACCGTGAATGGAAGGAATCGTATCGGCGCCCACATTACGATCACAAATCGCATTGAAATTTGTTATGGCCGAAAAGGAGAGTAACAGCTCTGAATAGATACTAAGTTTTTCCGGTTCGTGTAGATGTCCTTCTAAATGTTCATCCGAGGTGCTTGTACTCGTTTCCGGACCACATTCCGTGACAGTGTGTGGCAAGTTCAGAACAATATTCAAATCCTTAAGTGTTTCCTTTTTCAATGACTCATTCGTTACAGAATCACTGTAGTCTGAGGATGCACAACCAATACCCGATGATGTTTCACTGTTATTCATCATTTCTTTGTCCTGACGACGTAACGCTTCACGGAAACGTCTTCTCAAGTAAACTTCATATAAAGTCCCGGCAAATATTAGACAAGCTACAATTGTTGAGACCACGCTAAAAATCAATGAAAAAAAATAAAAAATTGAACATTTTTTTGAAAAACATTTCTATTTCAAAATACTAACATTAAAATCCAGAATGTCCGATCCTCGAAAATGTTAAATTCTTTGTCGGTAGGTACACGAACATCTAGAAATGCAATTTCGTGCGAATCAATGGGACGTTGGGCACGAAGAGCAATTTCTTTTACATCTTCACTGCTACATGTTGATGGCAAGCAAACCCCAAGGTAGATTGTTCTAATCTGGAAATGAAAAGAAGAAAAAAAACATCAGTGTTTATCATAAATGATTATATGAAGACTAATTGGCTAATGAATCATGCTATGTTTTCCTTATTGATTTAGCTATTCTACAACTGCAAGAATCTAATCTAAGAATAAACTATTTCTTTTTTTTCAAAAAATTTACTCTTAAAGTTTTTCTGGTAGCATCAGTATTCTGGCCAGATGTGACATTAAAAAAAATACATATGTCTACATATATTAAAAACAGTGAGCGGAGCAGTATAGTCGAACGGGGCCGACCATATGATACCCTACACAACTTCCACGAAAATCGAAAATTCTGTGTTGCTACATTCTGAGCTTCGGCAATACTTCGCGATATTTGCACCCTCATGATCGACTAGAGGTCAACAAATATTATTATTATTACCAATATTCAGTACCGCCCTTCTAATTACTTGTCCAGATTTCCTTCACCGTGAGTTGTGTTGTAATGTTCGGCTTTAAATTTTTTCCTATAGATCGACTCAAAAAATAATACAAAAAAGAAAATCATTTTTCGGTCCACTTCATCCCAATATTATTATCTGATTAATATTATCTGATCATCACCCAAAATTATGTCCTCTTAGAAAGTTTCAAAGCGATCCGCGCTATCTTTTCGCCCTCTAATGTGGTAATGGGATACAAAAAAATATATATGAATACGTAAGCACCTGCAAATCTGAGTATATACGACAATATATTTATTTATTTATACATATCTATTTATAATACAATTATAAGAGATACTTCAGGATTAAGCTATGACAGCTATGGTCTTAAGCTTATGTTTTTTTATAATGATG
This sequence comes from Musca vetustissima, assembly GCF_032173495.1. Taxonomy (NCBI): domain Eukaryota; kingdom Metazoa; phylum Arthropoda; class Insecta; order Diptera; family Muscidae; genus Musca; species Musca vetustissima. The sequence continues at coordinate 59,747 of NW_026875363.1, forward strand.
TACTTTAAATAAGGTTATACAAATTACATTTTTTGATATATTTTAAAATAAGTTCTATGTTTTCTGGTGTTAAATTATTTAGAATATTCAAAATATTAGTTTCTGCAAATATGTTTTGTCTTTTGGTTTGGAAATAATTACAGTAAGCTAGTATATGTTTTAAATTTATTTCTGTGTTATTACAATATGGGCAAATATTACTGACATTTTTGTCTATAATGTGAGTATGGGTTAATTTTGTATGACCAAGTCTTAGTCTAGCGATTATTATTTGATCTCTTCTAGAAAGGTTCATGCTCTGATTATTTTTTAATATCTCAATTATGTTTTTTTTATCTTTATTAGTTTCTTGGAACCATTTTGATGTTTTCGCCCATGACATTTTTTTTGTTTCTCTAAATTTAATTTTAATAAAATTATTTATATCAGCAATATTTAGGTTATTGGAGGTTATTAATGGGGATTTTGTGGCAATCTTAGCTGCTTTGTCGGCTAGTTCGTTTCCATATATTTGTGTATGACTGGGTACCCAGATAATCAGTACCTTTTCTCCCAATCTTATGAGAAGTTGTCTAAATACGACAATATAATTGGCATCAATTTAAAGGCCAACGACTCCTCTTGGATATACTATCAACTTCTGGGGGTATTGACCGATCTTTATCAAAACAGGCATGTTTATTCTTTGGTCCGATCCCCTTCTCCATGTAAAATTTCACGATGTTCGGACCCTAACTGCGGCCTCTGGAGCGACCAGAAAAACCGACAAAAATTATGATATCGAAGAAAAGTTAATAAAGTTAATAGTTTGGTTCGTTTAGTTTGAATTGTAAACATTATTACAAACTGATGTTCGTTTACCCAAAAGTTCAGTATAAGAGAGTGAATTGAGAGAACAGGTTTGACAGTTGTGTCACTGAGTATTTGCAAAATTTATTCAGTAAGAATTTTCTTGTACCATCAGCTGATATTTAATCACATGTTTTGTAAACAAACAACAAACTTGTGCTCAAGTAAATTGATTGTTTTATGAATTTTATTTCGATTTTGTATCATGAAACATTAAAATGGATGAAAAACCCAAGTATTTATAAACAACATAAATTGTTCACTTGTTATCCAATTTTCTAATAAAAATGCAGCCTTTTAATTGTGCCAAATTGTTTCTTTAAATTAGGAGTGTCTATAAATCTTTTTACGGGATGTTGTTCGTTTACTTTTCGAAATTTTCTTGTAGATCTAATAGTACGTTTACATCATGGCACATTAAATAGGTAGTCCATTTAGCACAGCTGATGTCTCGATTAACTGTCAAAGTGGGTAATTTCTACTTGAATTCGATGTGCAGTGTTGCCAACCATGTAAAATATTATAAGGAAAAATTTGACACATGGTCGAGACAAAAACAAATATTTTTGTTTTGATACATCACCTTATTATTGCATCATGGTTTACATTATACCGGATTTCATTAATCCAGTGGGTTTAAATTGTCTATACCATTGTATAAATATCAAAAAAATCCGCATATAGCCCGGTAAAAAGTTCTATGTAACTTCCATTAAAATAATATGTACTGGGTAATAGTACATAATAGGTATGTTAGTTTATCAATAATTTGTACAAATATTAGGTATGTTCGTTTACTCAATAATTTATACAAAAGTGTACAAATAGTTACTGGATGTTGTCCGTTTACGCAAAAGTCTACTAAAAGAGAGCGAATTGAGAGAGAAAATTTGACAGTTGTGTTACATATTATTTGCAAAATTTTTAATGGGAAAATTTACCCAGTAAAGATTTCCCGTAACATAAGCTGATATTTCATCAGGTATTTTGTTATAATTTCTAAACAAACTAAACAATTTGTTTACAAAAAACATGAATGTTGGCAAAGTTTATTTTGATTTTCTCTTTCCTTTCAATTTCATAATAAAAATGCTGATATTTGACAGATGGTCGGGTAAAAAACAAATATTTTTGTTTTGATATATCACATTACTATTGAATCATGGATACAAATTTTTTACTGAATGTTGTTCGTTTACTTTTGGCAAATCTCTCTCTTAAGTCTCTCTTAGTAAAATCTTACTGAGTAAATGTTAGTGGAAAAGTAAACGGACATTCCTTGTGTTCCTTTTAAGATCAGATTTGAACACAAACAAATGTTGGAATAAATTTGTTTTTATTTTCATATCGAATTTGTTCAGTAAACTTGAGATATAGCTGATTTTCTTGAATGATTTTTAAGTAGGTAATGGTAGAAGCCATGGTATAATAATAGAAGGTAACAGCAAGTGTTGTTGTACAAAAAACCATACAACAACCACATGGAAATTTGTTGTTATAAGTTCTACTTGTTTTTGACAGAAAAATGTAAACAAACAAACAAAACACATTAATAAATGTTGAACCCTCAAAATAAAAATTTGAAAATCTATCAAATTTATATTTTTCGCTTCCACATCTTTCATAATTGAGCCATTGCCATATATAGTAACACATATAGCTGATTTTCCTTGAAGTAAGATTTGCTTCCTCAAACTTTGAATTTTTCAAAGTAGGTAATGGTATTACGTTGGAATCAAATCAGCTGGGAACAATTAGCAAAAATTTTGATTTTGAAAGTATGTTGAAAAATCATTCAATACTTACAACATTTGTGGGAAATGTTTCATTGAGTAACATTTTGATAATATAAAATCCTGGTACAAATGATGGATTCTCATTGTAAACTGTGGTGTATGCCTGTGTGTGTGCCTTGGCAAAGGGTAAACCGGAATTTTTAGCTGCCTGTCTGCGAGCCGCTTCATCCTCCTCATTGTCTTCGTGATAGATTGCCTTACACAGTGACATTGAACCCATCCAATAGTTATTGCCATAAAAGAAACCCGAAGCATAATGTCCGGAAGCATCGTCCACTGTAAATGGAAGAAAAGCGAAAAAGAAAAGAGATTAGTATTTTATTACAAAACAAGGGCAAAAAAGGCTTCCACCTAAACATAAGTTATGTATATATGTTTATTTAATTGTTGTAATTTTAAAAAATAGAAACAAACAGAGTTGAAAGGACAACTACTGTATATTTGGAATTTCCTGTTACCAATTATCTATTTGTGTCTGTGTTTTTTTCTTTTTCAATGGGAATTCCCAAATTAAAACATTCATAGTTAACAAGCATCAGGTTTAGCAGCAGCATTACCACGACCACCACCACTGTGCCATTGTTTGTGTTGGACTATGACTGAGTCTGCTGGAGGCATTTACAATTATTACATAACCCAATTTGTGGTTGGTAGTGGCACTACTTTTTCTTTAACCAAGTTGATGGCTTTTATTGCCATCTAGTTTTGTAACAAATTGTTGGGGTATTTCAGTAATATTTTTGTTGTTGCTATATTAGTTTTGGAATTTTGTTTATTCGGGGAGTTCTTCAAAAAAGCTTAAAGCCTCATGCGATTAATGAAAATGTGGAGATGCCACTCTATGGACTCAAATTTTCGATGCAACGCTATAAATCAGAATTTTTCAATATCTTTTCGAATTTCCTCAAAAATAATGACATGATGAAGAAGATATTTCACTTTTTGATTTCCATAATGATTATTTGGATTATGGAATTTATATAAATTTTGTGATCTATAGAAGCATTAATATGGCAACATTAACATGCTGGAACATTCCAAATAAAAAGAAAAAACAACAACGATAACCACTTTAGAGTTGTTTGCACATATTCCGCAATGCACTTTGCCTCACAATAACAACAACAAGACAAATATCTGAGGCTTTTGACAAAGCCAATGTTGAATGTTTGCCACACGCTTGCAACCCGGCAGGCGAATACAACAGACCAGACCATGCAGCAAGCAACCACTTGTTGTTGCTCGTTACCTTAATGCACAGTTTGGACAACGTAATACATAACTACAGCTGAATATTGTTTGTCTGTTACACGATACAAATATAAAAAAAAAAAAACAATTTATACAAAAATGCCTCGTTCAAGTTTCAATTTCCACATACAAAAAACTCGACTTAAAACCGGAATAGATACATTTTTCATAGCAGTTTTTTTTTCTTCTTCTTAAAAACTATAATTGGCAATTCTATGTAAACAATTCTGTTGCTTTGCAGACCTTGATCAAGGTGAAGATCAAATTTGAAGTTTTTTAGAACTATTAGAAAATTGGTAAGCAAGGCAAATGTTTTTGTTGTTTGTTTTAAATTTAAGTTTAAAATTTTGAGATCTTACATAATAGTACGTTTACATTTATTCGGATTTCGTTAACCCAGTGGGGTTCAATTGTCAATTCCTTTGCATATATGTCAAATAAATCCTCATAATGTAGGTTAAACCGGTAAAAAGTTATAATGTATAGTTCCGTTCCAGAACCTAAAAGAATCTACTCATTTTACATGTTTTGCAACTTTTTACTCGAAAACCGTTCCTCAACCCACAAAACTGGTAAAACATTAAATCAAATTTAAGAGAGCACAAAACAAAATGGCGTACTCTTTGTAAACTTTTTACTCGAGAAATTTGGCCGAGTAAAAATGGTAAACAGGAATGCCTACTTCTGATTGGCTGTTATGTTGATTTTGAAGTATTGCCATCTACTTTTGACATATTTGCTAGATTTGCGTTCCCGAATTTTTCAAATTATTTTAAACTCTGAGAGCAATTTTGAAATGTTTCCCTTTTACTAGATTTACTATTAAAAAGTACTGGAACAGACCATATATGCCATTTAATGCCTGATGAACATAGTTCCTTATACTATACATAATACTCAACGAACTTAAGCGCCATGATAATTTTTGGGCGTTACTGGGCAGGCTAATGGCGCCCAATCTCCCTTTGACCATAACGCCTAAACACAACCGGCTACAACGCCCACATTTTGTGCTCGAAAAAAAATGCAATTTCTTTACAATTTTTTTCTCGAGAATTTCGTACAAGTAAATATAGTGACAATAACGACATAAGGTCAGTATTTTGAATACTTTTATATGCTAGTTTTTTCTTTCCAAATTGATGCCTTCTGTACTAGTTCCATGTTTAATCCAAAAATATTTGGACGGAAACCTACTTTTTTATCCTTAAGAGACCCAGAAGAAGTTACATAGGCAGACAAATTAGGATATATTTATTCAAGTAAATTGTTGGAAGCATTGGCATGGAATGTAAGTCGTTTGCCAGAGGATAATTCAGCGTGCAAGGTTAAAACATATTTTTGATAACAATATAAACACTCACATTTTTCATCAACAAATTAAATCGCCACCATTATCGTGCAATATGTCGGAAATATAATTCCGCAGAACTTCATCTTTATCTACTTCCTCCCAACCTTTTGATGTTCCAACCAAGCAGGGTTTTACACTTATCGGGATTGAGAGTTTCTCTCTATCTCTCTCTCTCTCATTGATAAATTGTTAATTGAGTTGGAAAACATTATCACTGGTAGGAACAAGAAAGTACGAAAAGGTAGCTAAAATTGTACTTCAAATGATAATAAATCATAATTATCGAGAAATATTGGCCAATACTTATACCAGTTATTTGCATAAATAATATATCTTATAATTTAAGCGTAAATGTATTCACGAATAATAAAAAAAATCTACTTTTTGTTTTGGTACGTTTATGTCAATTCGTACCTTTTGTGAACAAAAAGTACGCTTGTTACAAAATTAAAAATAGCGCAACTCTAATTACTCTCAATTTACCACTGAGAGAAAGAAACTCTAAACACCAATCCCAATAAGTGTAAAACCCTGCCAAGTCTGCATGGCCAATAGCGGATATATAATTTATGTTTCCTGGCTCTAGGATCAATTTCATTGCGCTCATATTTGTCTTCATTTGCTTGAAATTAGTATTGTTAGTATTATTCATCACGATGAACGCAACGATAGGGATAGGGATATCTAGTTCACGGAGTGGATCGATCTTTATCGTTCCTTTTTAAAAAATGAATTAGTTCCTTTGCACCATATAGTTCCGACACCTAGTTTGTTTTAGATCTCTTTTTGTCTTTCATCGTTTTTTTTTGTTTGTTTTTCGTTCACATGGTTCCGTTGATGGATAAAAAAGTAAAGAAATTGAGCAAAAATGGAAAAATGTTGATATTCGTTAATTTTTATTTGGTAGAATATTTAAAAGCCACATATTTCAAGTGCACGATGATAACACAATTTTTTTTAAATGAACTTTTTCCTTAATATAGTTCACTTGTTTCGTATAGTTCCTCTGCTCCCCACAATTCCGACTCCTACATTGTTCATTTGAATCTCTCTCTTTCACATAGTTCCGAGTTGAAACAAATTGAGCACAAATTACTAAGATAGTTGTTATTTGTAAATTTATATTTTATTGAATGTTCAGAAGCTACAGAATTTGCACAATAATAAACTGACGAGAATTTTTACATATTTTTAAGAATATGGCAGCAAGCACGAATGAAGAATATGGAATTATAATAAAGCAACCAGATTGGAAAAAGGATCTATAGGACTAAATAACCAATGAACTAGTTCGTTCCGGAATTACCCAACTCAAGATTTCAAATTAGTTGACACCATACGTAGATCTGGAGAATTGTGACACAGTTTTCTTTTTTTCCTTCCTACAAAATGAGGACCACTCAATTAGCTCTACTAGAGATGTATCTTGCTGCATATTTCTTAGGATAGAATTTCATGACACCTAGTACTAGAGGATCACTGGTTTCGAATTGATTTGTATTGTTTTTATTTCTTGGATATATTCCTGGAATACCTCCAGTTCAGCAATACTTTGTATTACTGATTTTGCAACACGATGATATTGGGCGCCATTGTAAAAGTGTCCAGCATAATAATTAATTAAAATAATTAAATAAGTATTATTAAGTATGTGATAATACAAGGTATTTTACAATTATACAAGCTATGGAAGCTTTTGTCAGAAAGGAGAAAATACACCTCTACTTTATGGGCAATAATGTCAGAATAAATGAAAACAAATGCAACAAGTCGTTCTGTTCACTTGACATATTTTTAAAATTTTACCAAAACCGCGAAAAATGAATGGGATGTCAGGTTTTCTTTTCAAAATCCAGTTGCGGAAATGATTTACATATTGATTCATGCACAAAACATACATTTTTTCTTACAAATGTTGTAAAATTCATCTTCAAACAAATCGATTTTCGAATATATATATTGTTATATTTTTCAAAACATTACACACACATTTTGTATATGACTTTGGCATAACAAGCCACAGTTGGTATGATTGCCGATAACTGGCACATCCGAATCTCAAAATTCCAACGCAATTAAAAAGAGTACATATCTGGTTCAGGTATGAACTAGTATTATTGACTTTGCTCAAAAATTAGCAAAGCTGCCATCCCAGGAAAATTGTTTTTTAGAAAATCGCCCATTTTCGACCAAAACCCAAGCCCGAATATGAGGAAGATCTTGGCCGATTACATTTATCGTAGTTCATACGATAGCTTTTTAGTCCAGCTAGCTATGTAGTTTTAATTTGGAACTGATTGGATTATTCGTTTTTGAGTTATTGTGCCCGAAATGCGTAGAAACTCTGTTTCGAGAAAAACATATTAATGCGTTGAGAAATGCTCTCGCTTTCACCTAACGCTTACACAATAAATCGATTATATCATCAAGAGTTTTATAGAATTTTCACTTGGAATTTTATAAAGGAATTCTTGTGAAGTTATAGGTTCAAAAATAGATCTTTTGAAACCGAGAATGGGGTCCCCTTAAATCACACAAACCGACCTGTCAATACTTGTGTTTTGTTAACTTCAAATTCTAAAATAATATACCAGTGCAATAATCAGAAGCATTAGTAGTTGAGCAAGCAGATAAGGCAGCTTTGGAGAGTTTGAGAGAAAAATTCTTCAAAAGATCTATGGGCCGATCTGCGCCGACGGTGAATATTAGTGTCGAATAAACCACAAGTTATACCATCTATACTCGGACATTGACATAGTCAGATGCAGCGACGTAGCTAGAGGGAGACCCTGGGCCCTCCCATAAAAATTAAATATTTTTATCGGGAAATTTATGTTTGCAACAGCGAATTTTTTTTATTTTGTACTACTAACTTTGTAAAAACTTAATTATGTTATTACTTGTTTTATGTTATTAATTTGTTTATACTTTTCAAGCCAACCATTTATACAAATCCAACATTCTTTGTAATTTATCTTCAACCTCATTAAAATAATTATTTTAGAACAAATTAAGAAGAATTTTCAAGAATTAAATAATATTTAAGGGGTTTTGTGGAATACATTTATGAGATTAGCATCAATTCATCTCATGCCTCTAAAAAACATATGTTTGGTATTTAGTTAATTGCTCAAAACCTATTTGAAGTTCAAATTATGTTAAATGTCAAAGATCAGACGACATTCAAGTTCAATGTTAATGTTGTTGTTGTTTTTTTTTCATTATTATGTTGTTTATTTTCTTTTGTCATTGTGCATTTAATTCAAGAGTAAAATGAAAATAATCTCATTTTGGAATTGAAGCTCAGTGTGTGTGAGTGTAATTATGTTGAGACAATGTAACGCATGCGCAAAGTGTATTTATGTCGCTATTTTGTTATGATGTTATTTTAGGTTAATCTAAAGATTAGGTTTTTTGTTGCTTTGGTCTGTAAATAATTGTAAAAAAAATATTTATTTTTGTGTATGATGATGCCTTCGGCAATGTCACTGGTAGTCCAATATCATAATGTAAAAATCTTTAAGACAAACAATGCAAAAAATAATAACAACAGTCGTGCCCACGCTATCGATTTTTTATTTACTTTATGGTCTATGATTTTTTTTGATTTGATTTGTATCGATTAAGGTGAAATGTGGCGATGTGTTAACACTGTCCATTCACTTAGGCACTTAACAAAACTACAGTAGCTTATGTTTATAATTATTTCCTGTGGACACACATTGCTTGACTGGATAGATTTAAGGAAAAGCCAAGGTTACTGCAATTGTTGAATAGAAAACCAACTGCAAGGGAATATGTTATTAGAATTTGAGAATGGCATTTCTTCAAGGTATTGTGTCAAAGCAATGGAATTCTATTCCAAATCAGTCATGGCAATTTTCAATTATCTAATTTAATCCACATTTTACAGGTTTCACTGTAAGTGTGTGTGTGTGATTTTATTAAAATTTGCATATTTTTAATGCTCAGCTTTTAACTCAAATGGGGCAAAAAAAAAAATGCTTAAAGAGTAACCACAAATAAACAGCCAACTGAAAAGCTGTAAATATTACGTGAATGGGCGATGAAGCAATCGCCTCGCATGTCCCTATCCATTAATCTTATATTTGATGAGATATTAGAGCCTCAGGTGCTATTTGTTAAATCAATTTGAAATGATGCAAAATAGGTGTCGGCGTCTAACCACTTTTAGAGCATTCAAACGGAACAGATTATTCGATGAATGAAGTAGATGAAGGTAAAGTTTTGAAAATGGATTTCTAATTTCTGATTTTTTTCGAAGAATTCTTACATTACCATTTGAAAATAATTCATTAGAAGTTTTATAAATATGTGGAAATTTCTAAAGTGGAATAAAGAGAGATTTCCATAGTTTTTGGACAATATCTGAAATAATATTCGTCGTTTTTTTGGCTACATCGCAATATGTGCAATGGATTATAAGCAAATGCACCGATATTAATTTATATATTTTATTTCATTTTTTATGTAGAATATAGGCCTAAAAACCGTTGTAAGGGAAATTAACACAAAAAAAACTATATTTGAAATTATATCCAATTTGCAGCTATTATTTAAAGAGAGCATAACAGTAAACAGAAGTAATTTATAATTTAACTTCCCCAAATCTAGTCCCGAAACCTCTTTTCCGTTTAATATATATATAAAACCTCTACATTTCTCAACTTATGTATAATGGTAAACTTCAACTTCAAACCATTTTCAAATTCAAGTTCAATGTTGATGTTTTTGCCGTTTGAGTACGTACGTGCGTACGACTAGCCAACAAACTGAAAAGAAACTGAAATAAATATGATTGCTACGTTGGTTGCTGCCACTGGTAGTCACGCATGTTCGCATGGAAATTTATTCATTTCGTTTTTTATTTGAAATTCATCTCGATTAGTTGTTTGGCAAATATATTCAATAATAACCTGATCAGTGTAGCGGATTGGAAACAAAAATTTGACCTATATTTGAAAATAAATTTAAAAAAATAACTGCCAGTTGTTCGTGTAACTGGTAGCAGGAGAAGAGCAAATAGGGCTCTGATTCATTATCAATAATTATTGAATTATTTGCAAATAAATATGGATTCATAATTTCAAGTCTTGTTTTGTCTTAACATTTTTATAAAATATTCCTATTTGTTCCCTAAATATTTTATCAATGTCTTATTGAATTGTAAGCAATCGAAGGTCATGACTTTGTCTCTGTTAGCGCTTTTTTTAAATTCCACAATTGATAACACTATACGTCGAGATCATCGTCCTTCCATAAGCCGAGCTTCGTTCCATAAGCCGAGCTTAAAAAAGATATCCAGGCGCGTCGGTCTTTTGCGCAGTTTTTCCAATTTGAATACCATGTTCGGCAATCTTGTCTTCCACTTGATCTTTTCATCTAATTCGTGGCCTTATCCTTTTGAGTGAACCATCAAATGGTTCACTTGTATATGCCTTTTTAGCTGGTGCATCTTCATCCATTCTAACAACATGACCTAGCCAACGTAGTCGCTGCAGCTCGATACGTCTGACAATGTTGATGTCCGTGAATAGATGGTACAATTCATGGTTCATTCGACGGCGATATTCACCGTCACCGTTTGATCGGCCCAAGGATCTTTCGGAGAATTTTTCTCTCAAATACTCCAAGAACTGTCTCATCTGCTCATCATAGAACAGCACGGGTAGTATCAGCGTCTTGTAGAGTGTGAGTTTGGTAAACTGATTACTTGGACCGAATTTCAAAACAGATGTCATTAGTTTTATTTATGACGGTACCAATGTATATAAAATCTTTGACTATCTAGAAGCTGCAGTTCTCAAGTTCCACAGTTGGCCCGAGTTCACTGGACGCCTTGCGCGTTGATATCAAATCAGCTTGGTCTTCTCGCCGTTCACAATTTGTTCATAGGTGGCTGTTACCGTCGCAATGTTCAACGCATTATATCGATGTCATAGTCGTAGGCGCGTAACATATGTTGTTTGGTGTACAGAGCCGGATAAATTTTGCAGAAATGCCGGCTGCAGACATGGCCTTAATGGAATGTGTCGACGTGTTTTCGTGGGTCTTTTCCAGGATTTGGCGCAGAGTGAAAATATGGTCAATGGTGGATTTGCCATGTCTAAAGCGGCATTGGTATGGTCCAATAATGTCATTGTCGTTCACACAGAACGCTGGATAGCACTTTATATGCGATTTCATCCTCGCAATTTTCTACAAAAATGTTGCTCAGTTTTGGGTTTCGGAATTTTAAACCGGATATTCTGATAATAAAACCGGGTTCAATACCTTGTATGCATACCATTAGAAAGCTAGTAAACAAATGTGCTAAATTTATTGAACCGCACTACTATCGATTCTATTATCTGAATATCTGTTTCAAATAAATTTCGAGGAAAAAAGAACCGTATAATAAATTTAGCATGTATAATATATTTAGCACGTTTTTTTACTAGCATTTCAATAGTATGCATTTGAGGTATTGAACCCGGTTTTATTATCTGAATATCCGATTCAAAATTTAGAAAGCCTGTTCTTTTTACATGAAATTTATTTTTTTTTGCGTATTTGGCATACCAATATGTCACAAATTCTCCAAATACCGAAAATTAGGAGTATCGTTATATGAGGACTTGATCATGGACCAATATGGGTATCAAAATTTTTTATATGAGAGCTATATCAAAACGTAGATCGATACTATTGATATAAAAAATTAATATATCGGTTGAAAAATTACCCAAACACCTATAATGCCGAATAATTGGGGGCTACCCTGAGCATTTGAGGTAGTTATAATATTTCAGATCATTTCGTTGAAAAAGGTGCCGAAACTAATTTTTAGGATGAAGATTTTCCACCCATTGAGAACCCAAAATACTAAATTACATTGTTTTAAAAACATACCCAAAAGCCTTAAAATGCCGAATATGGGTTTTATGGGCGTTGCCCTAAAAATTAACTAATATATTTCGATATATCTTCAATACTAAAAATCATTGAAGTAGTAACAATATATGTGCAAAATATCAAAGCTCTTTCTTCAATATTGAAAAAATAGATGATTCTTCTTCAAATATTCTAAAATTACGAAGCTCAAATCTATGTTAGTATTTTTTCATAATATATGATTGAGGCAATTTTTTAAATATATTTATAAATTTCTCACATTTTGAAACTACTACTTTTATTTGAAAATATTATTAACGATTTTTTTTTGAAATACACGGGTTATTTTAATGAATCGAAATTCTTTAGCATCTTATCCAAAAATAAAAATATATTTTTAAATATTTATCTTTAGTTTTAGTATAGAATTTGTTAATTATTTTTAATCTATGGCAACTGTACATAATTTGACACTCCTTTGCATAATGTTTTGGTAAAAAATTAGCAAAATTACCAAAACAAACACTATGGACATCATGTGGAACTACTATATAAATAAGGAAACTATAGTCGAAGTGCTCTGACAAAACAATTAACGCCGATGGTCAAAAAATTAATGCATTCATTTTTATACCCTTCACCACACTGTGGTACAGGGTATTATGTCTTTGTGCATATGTTTGTAACAGGCAAAAATAATCGAGATAGACCCATGGTTCCTTTTGAGAATATGCATAGAATCACTTTCTGAGTCGATTTATGCATGTCCGTCTGTCCGTCTGTCCGTCCGTCCGTCCGTCCGTCCGTCCATGTATTTTTGTTAACAAAGTACAGGTCACATTTATGATCCGATTTGGATGAAATTTGGCACAGGTCACTTAATTGGCCCAAGGACGAAACCTATTGAAATTGGAGAAAATCGGTCCACGTTTAGGGATAGCTCCCATATAAGGGTACCCCAAAATTTTCGGTATTTCGAGGTTCTTGAGCGCGTTTTTTAACTGAATACGCTGAAATTTGGTAATTTGAGTTCTTATTGGGTAGCAAATCTCTCTACCAAATATTATAAATAAAGGTCAATTTTTTCGGATAGCCCCCATATAAGGGTACCCCCAAATTTTCGGTATTTTGAGGTTCTTGAGCGCGTTTTTTAACTGAATTCGCTGAAATTTGGTACATTGAGTTCTTATTGGGTAGCAAATCTCCCTACCAAAAATTATAAATAAAGGTCCATTTTTTCGGATAGCCCCCATATAAGATTACCCCCAATTTTCGGTATTTTGGGGGTTTTGATAGCATTTTTCGACCGAATTTGCTGAAATTTTGTACTTTGTGTTCTCATTGGGTAGCAAATCTCCCTACCAAAAATTAAAAATAAATGTCCATTTTTTCGGATAGCCCCCATATAAGGGTACCCCCAATTTTCGGTATTTTCGGGTTCTTGGGCTTGTTTTATAACTGAATTCCCTGAAATTTTGTACATTGGGTTCTTATTGGGTACCAAATTACTCCACTAAAAATTATAAATATAGGTCTAGTTTTTCTGGTAGTCCCCATATAACGGTACCCCAAATTTTTGGTATTTTGGGGGTTCTGATCGTATTTTTCAACCAAATTGACTGTAATTTAGTACGTCGAGTTCTTATTAGGTAGCACATCTCTACACTCTACACCTGGGGGCTACCAGAAAAAATTGACCAATATTTATGGTCAATTTTTTCTGGTAGCCCCCAGGTGTTGAGGTTCTTGAACCAATTTTTTTTCTGGCACAGGATATTATGTTTTTGTGCATATGTTTGTAACAGGCAGAAGGAAACGAGACTGACACATACGACTTCTGTTAGGATTCATTTGTTGAATATACTCAAAGTGGTGAAGGGTATCATATAGTCGGCCCCGTCCGACTTTACTACTTTCCTTACTGGTTTAATAAAGGGTTATCATTGTCTACACGTTTTTCGAGAAATAAATAAATTTGACAAAAAATGTCAATAATGTTTTTACGAGGTAAAGTAATATTTTAAGTAGTAATTTCCAGACATACTATTTGACGCAGCAACTCATGTTATTTGTCATATTTAATACGTACGATTGTATGACGAAAAACAAATAGGAATTTCCATCATCCGTAACTATACAGACTATGGCCTTACTCATCTAAAATGACCTTCAACGACCTATAACAATTCCTTATTTTTAATAATTATTTCTTAAAAATTCTAGCACCAATTACAGTACACCTAATTTTTTTAGACGATTTTATTCTATTTAGCACGATTTGAAATATTATGTACTCAATTTTTTGCGAAGTATGTTCATATCACAAAAAAGTATTTATGAAAGAAAAAAAGTCTGAAACCATCGATAGTATCGATAGTTTTCGAACACTAGCTTAAAGATTTAAAAAAATTCCCCTTTAGCGCGTACAAACAATTTTTACCGGTCAGAGCAAATGTGAATAGCACTAATTTAGGGGAATTCCCTTTATGTATAAGATCAATGTCTTTTTTTACACGGCTTCTTCTGGAACCAATCTACTGTGTAAAAACAGACTTAGGTGTAATTATTTTGAACATGAACAACTGTATCTATTAATACCATATTCCTACTGATATACCACAGAAAATGAAGTTGATTCAGTCATGTTGAAATTTGTATTTTATTAAATATTTTCCCTTTTTTGAAATAGCCTTAATATGCTGATATCCTAAATAAATTTATTTTCAAAGTTTTGAAGGGTTTCCATATACCAATTCTCTATAGACCAATTGGTCTTTATAAAGACCTGTGGTCTCTATATAGACCAATTGGTCTTTATAAAGACCTGTGGTCTCTATATAGACCAATTGGTCTTTATAAAGACCTGTGGTCTCTATATAGACCAATTGGTCTTTATAAAGACCTGTGGTCTCTATATAGACCAATTGGTCTTTATAAAGACCTGTGGTCTCTATATAGACCAATTGGTCTTTATAAAGACCTGTGGTCTCTATATAGACCAATTGGTCTTTATAAAGACCTGTGGTCTCTATATAGACCAATTGGTCTTTATAAAGACCTGTGGTCTCTATATAGACCAATTGGTCTTTATAAAGACCTGTGGTCTCTATATAGACCAATTGGTCTTTATAAAGACCTGTGGTCTCTATATAGACCAATTGGTCTTTATAAAGACCTGTGGTCTCTATATAGACCAATTGGTCTTTATAAAGCCCTGTGGTCTCTATATAGACCAATTGGTCTTTATAAAGACCTGTGGTCTCTATATAGACCAATTGGTCTTTATAAAGACCTGTGGTCTCTATATAGACCAATTGGTCTTTATAAAGACCTGTGGTCTCTATATAGACCAATTGGTCTTTATAAAGACCTGTGGTCTCTATATAGACCAATTGGTCTTTATAAAGACCTGTGGTCTCTATATAGACCAATTGGTCTTTATAAAGACCTGTGGTCTCTATATAGACCAATTGGTCTTTATAAAGACTTGTGGTCTCTATATAGACCAATTGGTCTTTATAAAGACCTGTGGTCTCTATATAGACCAATTGGTCTTTGTAAAGACTTGTGGTCTCTATATAGACCAATTGGTCTTTATAAAGACCTGTGGTCTCTATATAGACCAATTGGTCTTTATAAAGACCTGTGGTCTCTATATAGACCAATTGGTCTTTATAACGACCTGTTGACTATAAATACACCAATTGGTCTGTATAAAGTCATGTGGTCTCTATATAGACCAATTTGTCTTTATAACGACCTGTTGACTATAAATACACCAATTGGTCTGTATAAAGACATGTGGTCTCTATATAGACCGATTGGTCTTTATAAAGACCTGTGTTCTTTCTATAGACCAATTAGGCTTTATAAATACCTGTGGTTTCTACGTGGACTAATTGGTCTTTAAAAAGACCTGTGGACAAGACAAATTGGCCTCCATAAATACCAATTGGTTTTTATAAAAACCTGTGGTCGCTACTTTGAATAACATGTGTATGCGTATGATTATTGATATTACTCATACGTCAACGTGTAAATAATTTTATTTTTAACTTTTCATTTTTATATTTATGAAAATGCCAATAAAATAATAAAAACTCTAGTTGAATATCGCAATATTATTATCTTTGCAAAATAAATAAATGAAATAAAATAATAAATAAAAATATCAAATTATTCGTGACAAGCGAATGAAGATGCGATGATGGTTCGAACAGCAATATTTCACCTTGATTCAATTAATTGTTAATATCTTTGTAGTGTACATTACAAAATTGGCCCCAAGGCACGTTCGATTAATGAGGCTGAGGCGATATTTGATTTTTTTTTTTCAACGAAACAAGTATTGAAATTATCTGGTATGGTTATTATCATTATTTGCACTAAAGCGGCGGCAGCATCAACAGCAGTAGACATTCAATTAAACATATAAACGGTCGAGGGTATGTTTTTTTATTATTGAGGGGAAATAATAAAACAAATGTGTAAATTGCAACCGAAACTATTCGTCCAGTCAGTGTTTGGTATCTCTTTATTTGTTAAATACCGAATAATGTTAAGTTGTTTCTGCGTGTGTGTGTGTGTGGAAGATAACTGTAAATTCACAAATTGTAAAATTATTAACCTAAAATCATTTTATGATTCAATGGAAGTTAATGTCTATTTTAGCCTCGGGGGTCTTTTTTAATAACAATTAAGGCTAACAAATAATGGCTCAGTAGAGCAATGTAAAGCTTGGACAATTATTTCATAGTTGGCAGGTTTCTTTTGTTGTGATTTTTTATGGATTTGACTTACTTTAATTTTCCTATTGCAAAATATTTTTGTTGTTTTTTTTTGAGTGTCTGTGGATTGGTGTTGATTGATATGACACAACTCTGGGTGTTTTTTCCAATCATCTTTCATTGCAATCATAAATTTTAATGAATTATATATGGAAAGGTAAATTAATTTGTTGTCTATAGGGTTGGGTCTAAAAAGCATTACAAAAATTCAATTATATAATACATACATATATTTGAAAATTGGTTTGTGCGGAATGCCCGGCACTCCTTGTAGAGATATTAATATGAATTATTTTAGTGAGTTTGCTATTTAATTATTAAAATTTTTTTAGTTATATTAATGGGAACATCATCATATTTTTTTAACAAATATTTCACAAGCGATAGTTTGTAGTAGTATCTAATCAACGAATCCGCCCCGGATCAGATCCATGGCATTGAAAACATAGACCAAGACCATAAGTCTTTATAAAATCCAATTGGTCTCACAAGCACAATAGAGACCATAGAACTTTATAAAGACCAATTGGTCTGTATCGAGACCCTAATTCTTTATAATGATCTGTATCAAGACCACAGGTCTTTGTAAAGACCAATTGGTCTGTATAGAGACCACAGGTCTTTGTAAAACCAATTGGTCTGTATAGAGACCACAGGTCTTTGTAAAGACCAATTGGTCTGTATAGAGACCACAGGTCTTTGTAAAACCAATTGGTCTGAATAGAGACCACAGGTCTTTGTAAAGACCAATTGGTCTGTATAGAGACCACAGGTCTTTGTAAAGACCAATTGGTCTGTATAGAGACCACAGGTCTTTGTAAAGACCAATTGGTCTGTATAGAGACCACAGGTCTTTGTAATAGAGACCACAGATCTTTGTAAAGACCAATTGGTCTGTAAAGAGACCACAGGTCTTTGTAAAGACCAATTGGTCTGTATAGAGACCACAGGTCTTTGTAAATATCAATTGGTCTGTATAGAGACCACAAGCCTTTGTAAAGACCAATTGGTCTGTATAAAGACCACAGGTCTTTGTAAAGACCAATTGGTCTGTATAGAGACCACAGGTCTTTGTAAAGACCAATTGGTCTGTATAGAGACCACAGGTCTTTGTAAAGACCAATTGGTCTGTATAGAGACCACAGGTCTTTGTAAAGACCAATTGGTCTGTATAGAGACCACAGGTCTTTGTAAAGACCAATTGGTCTGTATAGAGAGCACAGGTCTTTATTGAGACCACAGTCCTTGTAAAGTCTAATTGGTCTGTATAGAGACCACAGGTCTTTGTAAGGACCAATTGGTCTGTATAGAGACCACAGATCTTTGTAAAGACCAATTGGTCTGTATAGGGAACACCGGTCTTTGTAAATACAAATTGGTCTGTATAGAGAGGTTTTTGTAAATACAAATTGGTCTGTATAGAGACCAAAGGTCTTTTTAAAGACCAATTGGTCTGTATAGAGACCACAGGTCTTTGTAAAGACCAATTGGTCTGTATAGAGACCACAGGTCTTTGTAAAGACCAATTGGTCTGTATAGAGATCACAGGTCTTTGTAAAGACCATTTGGTCTGTATAGAGGTAACAGGTCTTTATTGCGACCACAGACCTTGTAAAGTCTAATTGGCCTGTATAGAGACCACAGATCTTTGTAAATACAAATTGGTCTGTATAGAGACCACATGTCTGTGGGTTTTCAAATGTCATAAAATAAAGTACACAAATATATTAAAAAAGTCAACCTTCAAAGGTTATACTGCACATAATTTTGCATTGATGTTTAACCTATTCGACAAGTTATTCAGTTGTTGAATGCAACAATTAATTTTTTACAAGTGTACTTTATGAAAATAAAATATAATAATAATAAAAGCAATAACTGGATGCTGTCAAAAGTTAAGGTATTGCCACCAGTCGATGCCATCGACACTACCACTATTATAAATAAAAATATGCACACACACACCAGTATGAATTCAACTTTTGTTGTTGTTGTGATTTCTGTTAGTCACTCTCACTTTTTTTGGTAACACAGCGAGCAGAAGTGCAAGGTAAAGAAAAAAACGAAACGGCAAGGTCGTCTGTTACAAACAAACTTGTACTACATATAAACGCGTTCATAGCTAGGGATTGGAACGGAGCTACTGTAGTAAATTGATAAAATGGTGTGAGGGTAATGCGTAATCTTTTTGTCTTATTTTTGTTGTGAACAACTTTTGGGGTCTTTAATGAGAGGAAGAAGAAGAGGAAAAATAAAGCAAAATACCAAAGTCCACAAAAAACAAGATCACCAAAATAAAAAATATATACAGACGTTGTGTGTAAAGTCATAATGATGGTCATTCTCTTTTTTCAGTGAGTGTTGTTGTTGTCGCTGTCCGTTTGTTTGTTACACATTAAGAAATTAATGATACGCCTCCGACACACGTAATAATGGTTGCTGGGAATGTACGATTGGACAAATACGGTGGTATTTGGAATTTCAAAAAAAAAAAAATGCACTACACACATAAATTCACACAGTTATTTCGATCATAGAAATTCCAAAAAATAAAACTGTCATAATGATACATCAACATTTTATGGTGTTATTGATTATTAGAATGGGTCAAAGACATAGAAACCGTAAAGACTCGACAAAATGCATTTTGACAACTTAGTTTATGAAAAAACTTCCAGGGGGAATCAGGCATAACAGAGGCATTTTTTCTGTAAAAAATGTTTCCACCCTTCAAGAACCCCGAATGCCATTTTTTTCGTTCACTCTACGCCGCTCATAGTGAGTACCCACTCCACCTTTGACCGCATCAAAGCGGGTTAGTTGTGGTAAAGTACGTGTATGTTCCGCAAATATACAAGGGTTTTCATGTATTCTTCTTGTATGAATACTCCTCAATAAATATTTGGCCGCATTTTTGTAGTTCCCATTCCAATTATTATATAAATGGTCCAGATCGAGGTTTTTCAGTTACAATAATGTTTTTAATTGCGTTTTTCATTTACAAAACACACAGTGTTCGAAGTTTATATACATTCTTATAATATTTTAAATTTCCAAACAATTGTCAGTTTGTGAAAAATATCGAAAGAGCCTTAATGAAAACAGAAAATTATTTGGCCGTTCCGATCTTTTTACGCCCTCAACCATCAGAATAATGGTGCTCGCGATACGCATTCCTTGCCGTGTAATCATCTAAAATCTCAAGACGGCCAAATTGGCATTGGCCAATTTTGAAGGGAAATTCCACAACACCAATGAAGACAATCTCCAAAAAATCCCGAGGATTTTTATAAAATTGTTCCGGTACGAAAATTATGTGATACCGTTATCAGGTATGTATTGAAAATTTTTTATCAGTATTCAGATCATTTAAACCATCCAAATATCTAAAATTTTGTCCGATTTGTGTGTAATATGTCTCTCAATATTAGTGGACGTACGGTACGGTAGGAGTGTATCTCAAAAAATGGACATGTAGCGTTATTTCACTCATTGCGAGCCTGATACGCTAAATAGGAGACATTATGGTTGAAAAATATAAATAACATTAAAAAATCATATAATTTGTTGTTATGTGACCATGTCAAAACCCGAAGCTATTCTTTGTCCGCTCAAAAATTAGAGCAATTCTTTATTCGTAATAAATAATAACGATATTTTCAAAAGACCCTTCTTTGTTATAACGTTCACCAAAAAAAAAACTTCCTTTGTTTTGATTGCACAATCAATGTCATCCTAATTTGGTAAAACTATTACCGATCGATGTATTGTAAATATTAACCGAAAATGTCGGACAAAAAAATATATTAAAAAGTGTGGCAAATAAAAGTCATTCATCGTCAATTGTCGCTTAATTTCATTGTGGTGTCGATTTTGGTCATTAACCCGAAAACAAAATTACTGAGACATGTTGTCGCTGTTGTTTTTGTTGTTTCTGGTTGCTGTTTTCTTTACTAGCATGAAAAGTGAGTGTTTGCCAAAAGCAAGCCAGCGACCAACAAATTTTTTTTATTAGGCGGGTGTAACAGTGACACTTACCCACTTGGCGCTACAGACAAATTACACCAACTAAAATCCACAGCACACCCTCCCCCTCAACAATATTCCCACAAATACAATTATGAGTGGTATGTGCGGCAATCTGCTCTGCATACAAATTGGAAAATAAAAAAGCATAAAGAAAATAGATAGCAAAAAAGCACGTGCACTGTTTCTTTTAGCCAAAAGATATCAGTCAGTCAGTTAGCCAGCCAGTTTATGAATTCACTTCAGGTATTTGCTAATGCGGAAGTTAGTTTTTGAGAGCCACGGTTAGTGCTTTTTGCAAATACTCTATTTTTACAATAACAACAAAAACAATAATTGTCTATTATCAACAACTGCAGAACGTAATGTTGTATGTGCGATTGTTTGCATGTCGGGTTTATTTGTTTGTTTGTATTTTTTTTAACAGGAATAGAAAATTGAGACAAGTCTTTGTAAACAAAATTTGTAATGGCGGTTTGCTTATTACGTTAGTGTTGTTGTTTGTTTAATTAATTAAATAATAATATTTTGTAATAAAACTAAATATTTAAATAAAAATATAATAATTCTCGATCACATCACAATTGAAACAAATTAAATTAGAGGAGTAATTTTGAAATTGAATTTTTTTTTCAAAATTCTGTTCAATAGAATATAGGAAAATCAGAAAAAATCATATTTCGAAACCTATTTTAACCCGGTATTTACATCAGGTTACACATTTCTAAAGATCAGACCTTATTTGCATAGGCCTAAATATACCGACCAGAACAAAAAAAAAAATCATGCTTTTGATTGACTTAAGCGTACTCAAATACCAACCCTTATTGATTGGCGCCCAAAAAATATTTCTTTTATGTAAACTTGCGTAATTACTCTTTTTTTAACAGAGACTGGACTATATGGTGGCGCCCAATGCGGTGGTATTGGCCGTTATAAGCGATAGTTAAGGATGAGCCACATACAAGGAATTCAGACAAGCTTCTTGTATATGCTATCGTCAACTTTCTGAGAACTTCAAAGTTTCGAAAAATAATTACGAATTTTGTTTTATGGTTAGCATCTAAAACCATGGACCTATTATGTAACATTTCTATGAACAAGTTATTTTTGCTCCACGAATACAGAAAGCCCTTAATATCCCGAAAATGGGGCGGTTCTTTCTGTATACAACAGGTATCTACTTCGAGAATATGTCATATTATAGTCGCTTGTGTGGGAAGAATGCGGTAAAAAGTATACATGTCTAAACATGAATCTATACTGATAATTGTTGGCCTAAATGTATGCTGCCTTCCAAAAAAAAAACATCGGAATACCAAATTACAGTCAAGTGGTAACGTTATAAACATGGATCCATATCGAGAAATTTCAGTAAAAATGTTTCCACCCTCCGGAAATGTATTTTTTTGTTCCCAAGCCTCTTACACCCCTCCCTGCCGACCGATGGGAGCCACTCTCCTATAAGTAGGGAGCGCATACCCACCATTGACCGATTTTTGGCGGGTGTAGTTGTATCTTCCACAAATATATTTTGTAGTACAAGGGTTTCCATTTTGTCAATTGAATTTACTGTTGTAATTACACTTTTTGTTGAAAAATATTAGACTATAAGATGTTGCCCAATATGGCGAAATTGGTCGCTTTATCTACTTCGAAAATATAATGCAAATATATTTTCTAATTGGACGTCTTTTTAATCTTAAAGCAGTAACATTTCCGAAATGGCATAGCTATTTTACATTCCTATACCAATTACTTCAGAAGTGGTCTTGAGGTTGACTTAAGATAGACCAAATATGGCGCCCAACGTGACATCATATGTAAAAACTGACAATCATGACAAAAAAACATTTTATTGTGGTAGACTTGATTTGAATTGACTGTTCTAATTACACTTTTTTTTTGATGGAGACTGGACTACAGGATGGCGCCCAATGTGTTGGTATTTTTTAATATACAGTCGTTTATAACGACGACCAAGGGACCGGCGAAATTGGTCGCTAAAATCGATGGCTACTGCAAAAATTCCAACACAGAAACTCCACTTTTTGGCGCCCAACGTGACGTTATATGTTAGTCTTGAGGTAAATTTACTGTTATAATTACACTTTGTGTTGACAGAGACTGGACTGCAGGATGGCGCCCAATAGGGTGATATTTTTAATATAACGTCGAAATCGCTTATAACGACGGTCGACTCGGCCGAACACTTTATTAGAAAAATTATTCCAAACCCTGCAACATTGATCATGCCTACCATCGAACTTCTTACAAAAACCCCATATCTGCCTATTCAACATTTTTTCTTTTAGTTTCCTTTAATATTTTTTATTTCACTAATGTTAGATAATGGGAAAGTGATTTTCAAACTGTGTTAATTGAACAATTAGTGTCTGTAGTTCACAGCACGACAAAACAACTAACTCCGATTCGAAACAATGTAAGCGAAAATTAAGCCATACTTGTATCTTTTGTTTTTAGGAGTCACGCAACTATTGTGTGTAGTATAATTTCTATCATCTCTTCTTCTTATTTTTTATGTTTTATTTTTCATATGTTGCAATTCGTGAGTTATACACACGTAGGTGATCGCAAACACACACATAGACCATATATAGTAGTATGTGGTTAAATGACAAGTGGACAAATAAAATTGGATGGTTTTCTGTTTTGTTTCTTCTTTCGTGATTTTATTGTTTTTTCATACACTCACTCACTCATCATGTATTTGCTCACCTGAATGAACGAACCCACGAGTGAGTGAGTGACTGGCTGACTAGCCTACCGTCTAATTTGGATGAATGACTTTTGGGGATATTTTTTGTTGAATTTATTTACAATTTGGCAATTCAAAGAAAGACACCGAAAATAAAAAAACAATGGACCGCATCAGTTAGGCACAATTATATAATGTTAAGAGGCTTGCGTTTTGTTTAAGGACTGGCCCATTGTTTTAAACAACAAAATTACCTGCAATAATACCCATTTAAGTTTTCATCTGGGTGCTCTGTCATTTCGGAGAAGTTTATGCTGTCACGACTGCAGGTAAATACCTCAATGTAAATACATATCGTACATACATACATAGATGAAGACAAAGATTTGATTTTTTTTCAATTTCTGTCAAGTTGTTTGTTTTGTGTTTGTGGGAAAGTTTTATTTTGTACCAAAAAAAAAATTCTTTCGTCTATGTTTTTTGTTGACTTGACAAATTAATGGTCGTTAATAGCATTTTGTGTATTATTGTATGTAACTTTGTAGTTTCTTCAAAAAAAAAAAAAAAAAAACAAAGTAATTGTTAATCACTTTATTTCGATCGTTATGTATGAATCTGTAATCGTAGATACTAAGCAAACGTTCGCTTACCACAAAATTTCAACTGGGTTCGAAAATAAAATCATTAACGCTGTGAGATAACTTTATTACAACATTCCATATTCCACTATTATACAAACACAAATGCAGTTCTGCAATATATATCGCTAATAGAAATTAAAAAATATATATAGAGACACTGACACCTTTCTTGAGCTTAATAGCCAAAATCAGTGGAATATTTGGAAATTTCTAATAAAACAACTTTCAAAATTGTATTCAAAATATGTAGAGCCTCAAGTCGGCGAAATATCTACACACATTCCGTTTGCAAAGCCTTGGAATATTCAGCCCCATAATTATGTATATTGCTCACAATAAAATTCTGTGTCAATTTAGCAATGTCCGTCTGTAATTTGAAATCACGAGGTGTTTTCATCTGAAAAATGGGATATATCGGTCCACATTTTAGCAAGCCCCAAATATTCGGTATTTTGGGGGATTAAGAAGGGCTTTCAACCGATATGTTGGATTCTCAGTGGTTGCCACCCACTTTCAATCAAAATTTTTCAATATCGGTCCACGTTTAACGGAACGCCAAATTTGCGCTATTTGAGGATTACTTTGGCTTTTACTTAGAGTTCTGCCCCTTAGGGTGTAAACTACTTCAGCAAAGAGAATATTGAATATTAGTTCATGTTTCTATATAGCCTCCTTTCTTCTACATGATTCGTCTTCTCAGATACTTCAATTGTGGTGCACCACCTAGAATTGTCCACCCTACACAGAAAAATATAATTTTTATATATTATATGATTGTATATATCTTTGTTATGTCCTAAATTGTTGTCTTATTGGCATCCATGTTCGCATGTTAGGTCACAATTAGAACAATCATCACATATAACAATGTTAAACATCCCTATATCGAAATAATTTGGAAAATACATATGCGAATTTTATAATAGCAATAAAGTGTCTGAAAGAAACAAGCAATGGAATGCTAAACTAAGTGGATACACGGAGATTGTTAGCAATAAGAACCATAGCCAAACGAAAATTAAATTTATATCCACACCCTTATATATATATATATATATATATATATTGACAATATTAACTTTGGCCCCACATAAACGGACCACACATTTTTTGGTTCTTTGGGTATTTTGAGAATGTTTTTCAGTCAAATTGACTATAGTTAAAATTAAATTCAGATATGCCATAATTTTATGACCATAATACCAAAAAATACGATTTCATGCTGTTCTGATGTTAAATACTGCCAAGAAATTTTTATTTTATTCTTAAGTTTGATCCATCGTTTTGGATTAATTTTATTCGATTTTCAAAATTCGATTTCACATTTGCAATTAGTAACCAAAAATTTAAATAATTGATTCTAAAAAATATGACTGCCATTTTCGATTCTCTCTATTGTTCTTTTACTTGTATTCTTGTTTTCAGCGTCCTTTATATGTGATACAGTACAGTACGGTTATAGCGAACTAGTAGGGACCAATAAAATTAGTTCGTTGTAGACGAAGTTCCTTACCGAAAAATTATATTAAGTTACAAAATACGTAATTCTGCCCTTTTTGGCAATACTTTAGATGCGTTTCTTTTCCTTTGATGAACCTGAGATATTTTGTGAAGGTTGCCAGCTATAAATTAATTTTTGAGCAAGTTTCGTTATAACCAATCTAAAATAAATGAAAACTGAAAGATGAGACCGAATAAATAGTTCTTTATAAAAAAGTTCGCTATATCCGTAGTTTGCTATAAGAGTAAAGATTTGTATGAAAAATATGTCTTAAAATTTCGGGACCAGGAAATGTGTTCGCTATAAAGAAAGGTCGTTATAACCGGTGTTTGTTATAAGCGTACTGTTCTAATTATGGCCAAAATGATGGGATCTCTGGCCTATAGTGTTGTGTGGTGAATGTTTCTACCACAAATTCTCAATATCAGTCCATGTTTTGGTATAACGCCCTTATAAAGATATTCCGAATTTTCGGTATTTGCTTTAATTTGGTGTTCAGGGAATTTTTAATTTTTATTTGGAAATTAGATTAATTGGAAATTAGATTTTTAGACACTGTAAATAAAACAACACAATACATGGTCGTACCTTAAATTGTCTGTGTACCCTACCATGAGGAGAGACTATATTGAAAATATTTTGCGAACATGTTTCTTGTACACTAATACTCTGGAATGTCAAATTGCTGACACTTCGTTTGAAAAATGTGGAGCTCGCGCCATACCAATGGATATAAGACATCATGTGGTCTTCTAAAGATAGAATACTTGTAAAGTAGTTCCTTAAAATAGTCCCTTTGTTCCAAAGAGTTCCGACTCTCTTTCATCGTTCTTTTTGGTTTTTCGCTCACATAGTTCCGTGTTGATTTGATGATGGACGAAAAGTATAAACAAATTAAGTAATAATGAAAAAAATTATTCTAATTAATTTCTTTTAAGTACATTAATGTACAAAATAGTACGATACCGGTGATGGCTAAAGACATATTCTCTTTTTGCTCTTTTCGTCAACCATTTTTGATGATGATCTCTCAGTTTCGCTCTCACACACTTTTTCTCAATTTAGTGCAGCTCAACTCTGATTTAGAAAAAATATTCAGAAGCTACAGAATTCAGAATTTATTTTCTTTATTTTCATAAAAAAAATATTATTTACATAACGAACGAGAAAAGAATGAAGAATATGGAAATAAATGAATGAGATTAGAATAGTGAAAGGAGCGAGATCACAAAAAGGAACGATATCAGAAAAATGAACTACAGGAACTAAAGAACTGGATCCAGTTCCTATTGTTCCTTTATCGGAATAGTTCCAATGAACTAGTTCGTTTTGGAACTCCCCAACTCTAAAGGATACCCTGAAAAGAAATGACTGTAACATTGTTCACGTTAAGTTTGTCCTTAATAGCGTAAAGTTTTGGTAAAAGTTGTGCCAAGAGAATTAAACAATTTCCATTATAAAATAGTAATTTTTGTATAATTTCATAAGTAATATCAATTTCAATCATTTACAAAACATTTCTATTCGATTGATTTTCTTCAATTTTACAAAACAACGGCAATCTATTTTGAACTTGAACTCTAACAGCAATTTGAACAAAAAAAAAAGACATTTCATTATAAATATTACGTTATATAGTTCACTGCCAGGTGTGAGCCAAAAAGTTGCGTGTGAGTGTGCGAATGTTGTTGTGGTCGAATCAAATTTATTTAAAACCAAACACACCCTGATTTTAAAGTGAAAGTGTTTTCGCTTGAATATTAAATAGTTAACAAAGTAATACGCAAAAAATACGAAACATTTGACCCAAATCAGATTGTGGTAGCGCCAAAAACAACCGCTAAAGACATTTTTATTGTTGTAATTTTATTTTTTTTTTACAATAATCGTAAATTGTTGGCAATTCTGAACTGTAGTAAATGGTCGGTAGACCGCACCTAATGCAAAGCATCACATCAATAATAAATATTGGTTTTATTTTTTTATTTGTCAATCAAAATATTGTTCTTTGTTCGCGTGACGATAAAAAAACACAAATCGTATGGAAATATTTAAATTAATAATTAGTAACGCCTGCTATGCACATGAATGGCCAAATAGACAAGACCTAGGGATTTGCAATAAAGTTTACTAATTTATTCAAATTAAATTCTAAAAAAAAGTAACCAAATTTATCAAGTAGCCTGTTCTGCAAACAAATTATGCTTATATAATTGACGAGGGAGCTAGCTACGAATTTATGAATACTAAATAATTTATTAAATTGAATTTAAAGTCTTTAGAAGTTCGTAAGTAAATATCCCAATAATCAATTCTTGGAAATTTTAACAATATTTGTAGCACGCTGATTGTTCGCTACAAAAAATTTTCAATATGCATATCCAAATATTTACGGAATTTTGCATCACCTTGCGCCATCATGGCGATTGTTGTTAAACGTTTTCAACTTGATGTCATTGTTGTGTAATTTTGTTTTTTATAGTTTGGCTATAAACACAAAAAATTCACTTTTATCGCTAATTATAACAACTTTCTTTAAATATTGAAATGACATGCAGAAATAAGTATTATCTAAAAAATCCAATGTGATGTACTTGTGTAGATATTTATTTCCATAAAATTTCATATTCATGTTTTGATTAGTTGGACATTTTTTGTTAAGGTGAAAAATAAAATGCAAATAATTGTTTATCATTTCCTTGTATTTTATGAATGAATTGGATTTTTTTGGTATTCCAACAACAACAACATTTTGTGGAAAACCATATACAGTAGTGCAGGAAATAATAGCACTGCTAGTGAATAGAATTATTTTTTTAACAAAAAGGCAAATGATGTCATATATTATCTAAGATTCCACTAATATGGGACGAAATTATATTTCCTATGCTCAATCGAATTAATTTGTATTCGTAAATTTTAATATTTGTTATAGATAGATATTTCAATATTTAATTGAACATTTGTTAATACTTTGGTAAGATAGTTTGACAAATAATGTTATCATTTATGCTGAATATCTTTTCAGATTACCTTCAGATTTGACTGAATTTTATATGTTTTGTCGGTATTGAATCTTCTGGGCGTTGACCTGGGTTATGTCCTATCTATGTCCTACGTGAATACTTTGAATTTGTTGCAAACTGAATAGTTTGGGGGAGGTAATACATACATACGCCTATATCTGGTGATCCTGAGTGACATCCAGTCCTCATGGCAGATATTCGCAAACATAACCGATTTTTTGAGGCCAATATTCTGCAGTTTGTAAATGAGTGATACACGAATTGCCTTGAAGGGCTCTCGGTAAATTCGAAGACGTTTGGTAAGGTCATACGTTGGCAGGTCTAGTTTCAGGGCATCCTGTCGGCCCCCTTGATAGATCTGATGGTACCAGTTGCGATCAGAGTAGGGCTGACAGGGAACGTTTCGACGTGAGGTAGATTTGGGTGACGATCTAAAGCAAGGAAAATCGACTGAAAATTTAATTTTTTTTAAGAATTGCTCTCAACAGATAAAAAAAGTTTTGGAGTGTTTAATTTTTTGTCAATTTCGACTTTGTAATAATAAACCAAGTATTTATGAAGAAAATCGAAAGTCGAATTTGCGATTTTCTCAAAGACCAAAAGTCGACTTCGACAAAGAAAATCGAAAGTCGAATTTCCGATTTTCTCAAAGACCAAAAGTCGACTTCGACTTTTCAATACAAAAAAGCCGATTAATCGATTAATCGAAAGTCGATTTATTTATCTTTATTCCGTAGGGCTTTGAAGGAGCCACTCATGATGCAACAATAAGGTGATGTATCACAACAAAAACCTTTGTTTTTGTCTCGATTATCTGTCAAATTTTTCCATATAATATTTCAAATGGTTGGCAACACTGCACATCGAATTCAACCAGAATTTACCCACTTTGACAGTTAATCAAGACATCAGCTGGACTCCCTATTCATTGTGCCATGGAGCCACTGTTGGATTCTATACTGTAACGGAGTTTCGATCACTCTCAGTGTGGTGTGTAGAGGCTTATTCAACTTCTCTTGCCTCTCGGGAAGTTATTTGAATCCTTTATTCTAGCCAGGATTAGCCACTGTTGGATTCTATACTGAAACAGATTTCCGATCACTCTCAGTGAGGTAGCTAGAGGCCTATTCACCTCTTGTCTCTCGGGAATTTATTTGAATGCTTTATTCTAGCCAGGATTAGAAAAACGGTTGAGAATAGGAAAATTCTGCGGGAGTGGTTGGTTTTAGGCCTAGTCTTTCTACGGTCCATGCCTTGACGGCATAGGTTTCGATATGAAATACGATTCGATAGGAAATATGAAACTCGATCCAGTTTGGCATTATAAAATGTTATATAAATTCCAATCGTTTGGCTTTGACAGTCAAACTTGTCGAAGGGTCGCTAATTTTCTTAGAGATTGTGTTTTTAGGGGAGGGTGGGTGATCGGTTTTCTAGCCAACAACCGATTATAGCTAGTGTTCCTTAATGTTCTTAGTTCGTGCGACATTCCGGCACCTTTCTTCTCTTGATCTACGCCTATGAGGTCACCCTGGCATTTTCTGGTCAACTTGCTAGGGAGGATAAATGGTGAGCTAACGAGTACCTCGATACTACCTGGGGGTAGTATTTTGGGAGAGATTCGATTTGATCCGCTATGTAGACTATAGTCCTTAATAGGGCAAAAGGTCTTTATTTCTGATATGGTTGGGGTTTCCGCATGAGCGTTGGTCATTCCCAGGATGATAGGTTTTTGATCAACCGACAGGTGATGAGGCCTATCATTGTCTAAGCTTTTTCTTTTTTGAGCTAAAAATTTTCAATTTTCTCTGAGATTGTTGTGAAATACATAATCCCAATTCATATTAGAATTTAACATGTACACTTTCTAACCCCATTAGAATTGTCAGTTTCAGATGTTCAGTGAACGGAAATTACATGGGTGATCCAAAAGTTTCGTTGTATAAAAATAAATAACTACAAGTTATCTAAAAAATCACGGTATATTGGCTATTTTTATCCATTACTGCTCTGCTATTTATACCCTTCACCACACTGTGGTACAGGGTATTATGTCTTTGTGCATATGTTTGTAACAGGCAAAAATAATCGAGATAGACCCATGGTTCCTTTTGAGAATATGCATAGAATCACTTTCTGAGTCGATTTATGCATGTCCGTCTGTCCGTCTGTCCGTCCGTCCGTCCGTCCGTCCATGTATTTTTGTTAACAAAGTACAGGTCACATTTATGATCCGATTTGGATGAAATTTGGCACAGGTCACTTAATTGGCCCAAGGACGAAACCTATTGAAATTGGAGAAAATCGGTCCACGTTTAGGGATAGCTCCCATATAAGGGTACCCCAAAATTTTCGGTATTTCGAGGTTCTTGAGCGCGTTTTTTAACTGAATACGCTGAAATTTGGTAATTTGAGTTCTTATTGGGTAGCAAATCTCTCTACCAAATATTATAAATAAAGGTCAATTTTTTCGGATAGCCCCCATATAAGGGTACCCCCAAATTTTCGGTATTTTGAGGTTCTTGAGCGCGTTTTTTAACTGAATTCGCTGAAATTTGGTACATTGAGTTCTTATTGGGTAGCAAATCTCCCTACCAAAAATTATAAATAAAGGTCCATTTTTTCGGATAGCCCCCATATAAGATTACCCCCAATTTTCGGTATTTTGGGGGTTTTGATAGCATTTTTCGACCGAATTTGCTGAAATTTTGTACTTTGTGTTCTCATTGGGTAGCAAATCTCCCTACCAAAAATTAAAAATAAATGTCCATTTTTTCGGATAGCCCCCATATAAGGGTACCCCCAATTTTCGGTATTTTCGGGTTCTTGGGCTTGTTTTATAACTGAATTCCCTGAAATTTTGTACATTGGGTTCTTATTGGGTACCAAATTACTCCACTAAAAATTATAAATATAGGTCTAGTTTTTCTGGTAGTCCCCATATAACGGTACCCCAAATTTTTGGTATTTTGGGGGTTCTGATCGTATTTTTCAACCAAATTGACTGTAATTTAGTACGTCGAGTTCTTATTAGGTAGCACATCTCTACACTCTACACCTGGGGGCTACCAGAAAAAATTGACCAATATTTATGGTCAATTTTTTCTGGTAGCCCCCAGGTGTTGAGGTTCTTGAACCAATTTTTTTTCTGGCACAGGATATTATGTTTTTGTGCATATGTTTGTAACAGGCAGAAGGAAACGAGACTGACACATACGACTTCTGTTAGGATTCATTTGTTGAATATACTCAAAGTGGTGAAGGGTATCATATAGTCGGCCCCGTCCGACTTTACTACTTTCCTTACTGGTTTTAAGTACATAACTGTCTCCCAGTATCACCACAAGTTAATTTGTTTACTTGTAAATTAGCTCCCTCATGCTGAGGTGTCACATTTCATTTCATTTTTTTCTATAATTCATGATTTTCATTCTTATATAATTTTGTAGTTTAACTCATGAAGATGAGTGAATCTACTGGTGTACAATAATACAATAACCATCATTAACAAAAAAAAAACCTACAAATGTGTTGACTGTTGATGATTTTTTGGGCTACGTTTTAGATTAATGTGTGGATACACCGAAAATAAACAATTTATGTACGGCTCTATGAAGATTTGCTTGATTAGCAGAGAGAAACAAATGCAAAGCATAAGTCACACCCAAAAAAGAAGAAGAAACATAATAAAAACGAGAAGACTTGAATACAAACCACAGATCTGTTATAAATATTTACATTAAAATGATGTAATTACATTATGTATAATAATGTAAGTGTATTGGGATGATTCGAACAAGAGACTGTATGCATAATTTATTTATGAGTTAAAATTAAAATTATGCTGACAGTAATCCATGTTTTAAACTTAGCATCCATCAGATTTTCGTTCTACCCTATTTGACATATGTATTCACATTAACATAAATATTTATATACCTTGGCCTTTTACATTTCATTGAGAATTCAATTCGGCATAAAAAGTTTATTTGCCTCGAAAATAATAAACACTGTGTAGGAGATTGAGACTATGAACATTATTTACAAATTACAGATTCATAACATAAAAGTTTTAATAAAAACCCATTAACGTATAATATTTTGAAATATTTTTTATTAATATTTTGAATTAAAATTTCCCCCCAAAACAACGCAAAAAATTGACAAATGGTCTTTGCATATTTCTGTTGGATTTTTTCGCAACCTTGGCCTTGAATATAATGTGACGTAAAATACCATTAACATAACAAAGAATTAGTAAATTTTGAAATGTAGATTTTGTCATGACTCATTGTTTTTTTTTTTCTTCTTCACATTGTTATGTAAAATCAATAATTAAATGCAAAAAAATTGTTTTCTTTTGGCCGCAAGCCAAATATCTGATAATGAAATAAATGTGGAAGAATAAGAAAGGTGACGAAAAAAATAAAAGACTTTATTTTGTGTCTGTTTCTGGATGTCGACGGATTAAAATTCCAGGTGAATTATGTTACATATCTAACATTCATCTGTTTGAACTCAGTTTAATATAGAAAAAATGCAATACAGGTCTTCAGAATTGTTCTAGGGATTTTACAACTCAGGTAAATTAAATTTTATATAGAAAGATTTTTTCAAAGTTCCGAAAACTGAGGACGGTCCTTCATACATATATAGGGTTATGTCTAAAATGTCTGATGCTATTATTTTACAAAAAAAAAAAAAAAAAAAACAATAAACTAAATTTTAAATTCCTAACGAGATATTTCTATGTATAAGAAGACCAAATTTTGAATGTCCAATAATGTATGACAAAATAACCTTTTGATTGTCCTTAAAACATATTCCACGTCTTTGATAGTTCTTAAAAATATTATTTAAAAAAACCCACGCCAGTTGATAGTCCTGAAAAAATATTCTTCAAAAAATTCAGAAAATTTGATAGTCCTTAAAAATATTCTTAAAAAACACGCCTTTGATATTCCTTAAAAAATTACTTTTGATAGTCCTTTAAACTTTTATTATTTATCCTTGAATAGTACTCTTTAAAAAATCCACGCCTTAAAATTTACTATTCAGTTCTTCGATATATCGTCAGGAGTGCTCTTGGAGTTTTTTAATTTTGTCGAAGTCACTTGAACATAATTCAATTTTTATTATATACAAAAAAAATTTTATAGAAATTCAGATTCAATTAGACCGCTTGATATCTTTTCAAAATATCAAAAACATTTTTTTCCACGAGGAGTATTCTATATTTATCTATTGGAATAGGTTATAAATTAACTGTTCGATGCAGGGTAGTTCCCTTAAATAATTAACTAAGATGGGAACAAATAACAGAATAAAAGAAGTTATCCTACTGTTCTAGGTGCGGATGCATTGGCACCTGCAGCTGTGCCAGCTACAAGTGCATCTAGTTTAACCCCGAATAAAGATGACGACCTGGCAATTATAATGGAATATGATTTAGTCAAGACTGATAAAAAACAGTCTACAATAGACGGGACGATAGTCTATACACGATAGTCTAGAGAAACAGAGTAGGGAACTCTTCGACCAACTGGATAGACTTGTATCGGAGGAGCAACGTGGGGATTTACTTCCAGAGGAACTGCTACAAAATCTAACCCTAACTGATGATGAACTGGATACCACAGTAATTCGGGCCAAGTCCACATAGGAAGATTGTTGTGGCTCTAACGAGGGGAGTATAGACCCTGTTGCCCAACCGAAGGCAAATCTGATTCCGACTGGTCCATTGTCGGCACATGCCAATAAGGCTCCAGAGGCAAACCGCAACTGAATCGATGTCCGACGATGGGGAATCTAACGAGACCCCGACAACGGTCAGCGATTCAAAAGTCGGAACTGCCCGAGAAGCATCTGATCATATATTCGAAGCAAATAGATGCTCGACCAAAACATTTAAGTTGATTCCGGGAACGAGCAGAGTCGGCAAAGCCCATTGCCTATGGTAAAGATTAGGAGTTGACTTCTGATCTGAAACCTAACCCGAGTCAAAAGGCAATGGAAAAGGCCGTTGAGTACACCCCGAAACCAACTGACACCCATAATTGTGATCGATATGTGAAAGACTCTGTCTCAAAGCCCGATTCTACGCCATAAAGAAAATGTGAATCGCTGGGTAGCAAGGTACTTAGTAGCTCCACTGTCGTTAGGGACAGGAAGAAGGTCAAATCTGCCAAAGAACCATTGCTTCTGTATTTTGACAGCAATCTTGAGAAGCATCTGATTTTCAGCTTTTCTCCTTGGGTGACCTTCATGGCACAATGAATAGGTAGTCCATTTAGCGCAGCTGATGTCTCGATTAACTGTCAAAGTTTGTAATTTCCACTTGAATTCGAGGTGCAGTGTTGCCAACCATTTGAAATATTATAAGGAAAAATTTGACAGATAATCGAGACAAAAACAAAGATTTTTGTTTTGATACATCACCTTATAATTGCATCATGGGTGACCTTATTAATAGACCTACTGACTGCTGAATGCAATTTTGATATTCATTGTGCGACTAAAGTCGCAATTTGCAACCTT
Source organism: Musca vetustissima (assembly GCF_032173495.1). NCBI lineage: Eukaryota > Metazoa > Arthropoda > Insecta > Diptera > Muscidae > Musca > Musca vetustissima. Next base: position 95,128 of record NW_026875363.1, read on the forward strand.
TTTGATGCCCTGTAAATCGGTTTGCAACTTTTTAAGCGTTGAGCGACTTTTCGTCTTTTTTTTTTTGTTAAGTTCTATTTTCCTTTTTCTGTGTAAATTCAGACTGATTTGGATTCGTCTACGTCGTTTTTGAGTTACAAGGGTATCTGACATATTCTCGGAACAGTTTTATTGACAAATTGAAAAGTAAATTTGTCAACCTTTTTTCAAGGGAACGACTTTTTGTGCAACTTTTTTTAAAATTCCCACTGATTGCAGCCAACTTCAGTGTGACCATTAGGACCACCTTAAACATTGACGGACGTCGTATGACGACAACCGTATAAGGGTGGGGTTACAATGGGGGCGCACAAAACCACAATGGGGCGATCCGTTTAAGGCTATACCAAAACGTGGACTGATAAATTCAATTTATTGCGATTTCTATCGATCGTAACATCATTAAGTGTCCCAGACCACATTGGATTCTGCCACAATTGATTTAATAATATATAACGTATAATATTATTGAGCAGTATCGAAACATCATGCTAAATTTCGTGATTTGGACACAGCTGCTGGTGTTGGATTAAATGTACTAAAAGGTCGATCTAGGGCCGAGTTTTCGAACCAAACCAAAAAAATATTTCATTTAATGTAGAACCTTGATTTAATTAACAACACATTTTTACATTTCAGGGTCTATTTTAAAAAATGTTTAGATAAATTACGAAAAAATAATCAACATCAAAAAATGCAGAAGTGCAGAATCCAGTTCCAACTATAATCAATATTATCCAGTTTAAGCTCAATAACATTTTTTTCTTTCAATATCGACCGACAACAAGAAATTGGAGATTTTACAGACATTGCCATTGACCATTGTCAGCAACAGCGGTGAGTAGCCTTACACACAGATGCAGCATTCAGAAGTTACAACTACAAAGACACACACACAGATTTGGATTTTTAAGAAAACATTTTTTTGTTTTTATAAATAAACAACAACTTCAAACTGGAAAGTGGTTATTACAGATTTAATATAACTTCGTTGTCATACAAAGTGGTTGACACACTTTTGATCCAGTGTGTGACGTATTCGAAGTTGGTTTATTGGACCAGTCGCTAGATAGGTTGGCCGGTCATATTCATGGCTAATTAAAACGGCTGCACAGAAGTGACTATCAGCGATCAGAAAAAATGGAAATGAAAATAACCGGCTTTGGCTACAATGCCAGTTTGTTGGCTTGGCAATGTGTGGCGGCGGTGGCACGAACCATTTTTCGTTTTCGTTTGACTGACGGACTGGTTGCAGAAATCCAAGCAACGGGTAAGTGGCTAACAAAGTTATAATGATGATGACGATGATGTTGGAAGTGATGACCACAATGATGTATTACTACAACTGGTTACACAGTTTAGACTGAATAAAAATAGAAATAGACTTGCATAACTGACAATGGCAGGGAGGTGGATGGAGGCTGTTACATTAGACAATTATAAAATGTAGAAAACGAACCGAAGAATTCAAATCAAAATTGCATTTTTGGTACAAATAGGCAATTCGTATGCACTGAGAATCATTGATTGTTAAAATTAATGGGTTCTATTAGAATTTCTAGATATGTCATTGTGGTGTCCATAACACGCGAAATATATATGTGGACATGTTTAAATGCTTAACACCTAGCTTTGGAAATCAAAAAGTGCAAGTTCCGCTGTCAACAAATATAAGAAATTATTTATTTGTATTTTTTTGGCTACAATTGACTAAGGTGATTGACTAATACTGCGCCGGGACCTTGGGGGTAATTAAAATACAATTAAAGTCTTGAACCCATTCCGTACTACTAACACCAATGTTAGTGTCGCTTGTGCTTTATGCATTTACATGTCTATGTTTTTGGGGGGCATTTGTTCAACCCCGTTCCCCTCTGCCTAGGAAGGGGTCCGCCACTAGTTGTCCAGTTAAAAATCTGGGTTAATTTGCCTCAAATAAAATTGAAAGTGTTAATTATTTTAAAATAATTTTTGTTGTTGCCTGGATGTGTTTTGTTTTCTTTGCATTGGCTTTTGGCAATATTTGTTGTTTAGTTAGCCAGTCAGCCATTCATGATGACGATGTTTTATTTAATTTTATTTTATTTTGGGATGTGGAAACCTGTGTTAAGTGGGTTAAATTTGTTAAATTGGTTCACTAAACTCCCTCGAAAATGATGCAGCTATTTTTTTTTTTTTTTTTTTTTTGTTAAAAGTAGGTCAGTGGGTGACATTCTTGATCACATGACGGAATGTTGAGATGTAAATTGCTTGGTTAATCTTTGGCAATGTTAGTTGGGATAATTTTGACACCTTTTGGGAAGGGCTTGATAGAGATTCGGAGAAGACAATAGCTAGTAAATATGTATGTAAATTTAGTGTGAACACAAATAAATGGTTATACAAATCAGATATAAACAAATATTTGGCCTATAATAAATTTGATATCAAATGTATCTGGAAGCAGTATTAATACTCAATAATCTATAAAAAGAAGCGATTTGTTTTTATTCGAAATAATCAGGCATAAATCCATTTGGTTAGTTGCAATAAAAACAATACAGTCCAGCACGGCTATAGCGGACTTGTAGGGACCAAGCAAGTTAGTTCGTTATAGAGGAAGTTCGTTGTACCCAAGGTAAGGCTTAGCAGGATTAATATGAGTCGTTTTTTTGAAAGTGGATTAAGTCCATTTTTTCTTATATTGAATATTTAAAGTAGTATTAAGTTTGTTTGTGGCTTTGTGCCCTAAAATATGCTGGAATATATAATGTAATATGTTTTGTAAGCTTTTGTAGAAAACCAAGATTTGTATCAGAACCTAAAATGGACTTAAACTACTTTCAAAATAAACGACTCATATATTCATTATATAAAAGATTATACGATTTAATTTATTTAATAAACGTACTTCATTACATCAAATTTAGGTGAGCTTTCATGAAGAACAGCATAAAAACTGAAATGTCTTATAAAGATTCCCAGCATTGGAGTAAAAATTAACATTTGTGAAGATTGACATCGTAAGTAATACTCAATACTTCGTACTAAAAACAAATTAATACAAGTGAAAACTGATTGGACTAAATAATAAAAAAGAGTAAATAATTATATTCAAAAATGTATTAAATCTTCGGAACCAGGAAATGTGTCCTGGGTTTGTTATAAACATACTCTACTGTATTTATTAGTGGGGAAAATATGACATATGACACAAAGGGGGAGGCAGGGAAGACTATAGTTTCGACCTCGCCCTGTTTCTCATCAGTTCCCTTAGTTTTTTGTTGGTGATATTCTTCCCAGAATCTATTTACAGCTTCTTTACAATAAAAGGTTTGTAATCATATGTCACTAGAATCAAATCGAAGTATTTTCGTTAAATTCTAATTCTCAACTGACATTTGGGATATGCTGCTACAAGGGTAGCTTTTCAAAAATAAATAGAAATGGATACTTTATTCTCTTTAAAGAAACAAAAGCATAAACGAAAAATTAATTTTTGGAGTAAATAATTGGTCTGTTAATTGGTTATTCTATTCCTTATGTCTTTGTGCATATGTTTGTAACAGGCAAAAGGAAACGAGATAGACACATGGTTCCTTTTGAGAATATGCATAGAATCACCTTTTAAGTCGATTTATACATGCCCGTCCGTCCATGTTAAATTGTAAACAATGTACAGGTCGCATTTTTGATTCGAATTGGAAGAAATTTGGCACAGCTCATTTATTTGGCCCAAGGATGAACCCTATTGAAATTGAGAAAAATCGGTTAGGTTTAGATATAGCTCCCATATATATTTTCGTCCGATTTAAGGTAAATGAGGTACCAAAGTTCCTAAATATCTTTCGATTTGCACGAAATTTGGTACAGCGTGCTTAATTGAGTCTAGAATGATGTGTGCTAAAATTCAGGAAAATCGGTTAGGATTTAGATATAGCTCCCATGTATATGTTCGTCCGATTTTATGTAAATGGTTCACCAAAGTCCCCATATTTCTTCGATTTGCACCAAATTTGGCATAGCGTAGTTAATTGAGTCTAGAATGATGTGTGTTAAGATTCGTGAAAATAGGTTCAGATTTAGCTATAGCTCTCATATATATTTTCGTCCGATTTTATGTAAGTGATGCACCAAAGTCCCTATATATACTTCGATTTGCACGAAATTTGGCACAGAGTAGTTATTTGAATCTAGAATGTGTTTTAAATTTCGTAAAAATCGGTTCAGATTTAGATATAGCTCCCACATATACATATATATTCGTCCGATTTTAGATAAATGGTGCATCAAACTCCTAATATTTGTCCGATTAACACGATATTTTGCACAACATATCAAATTGAGACTTGAATGGCGTTATTGCGTTTTGTTGAAATTGGTGCAAGTAAGGGTACATATCGACGCCTCCGAACCATAGTATGCTAAGTCTGAAAAGTGAGTTTTTCAGTAGAGCCTTTCAAAGTATTGAAGTTTATTTAATCGTACGTGCCATGCTAAGTACATTTTTGCTTATAACTTTGGTTTAGATTGGCCGATGATTACCAACATTTCAGTGAATTTTAATTAGGGACCGTAGTATCTAAAAACGTGAAGAACTTTAAAACATGCTAAGTCGACTTAGCATACTATGGTTCGGAGGCGTCGAGATGTACAATATACCCAAAGTGGTGAAGGGTATCATATAGTCGGCCCAGTCCGACTTTAATGCTTTCCTTACTGGGTTTTTTCTGATCTATCAGCCAATGTGCAATGTTTCAAAAAATTAGCCTGAATTAACGGTGTTGTATGTTGCATCCCCCGGATATTTTTTAAAGTTTTTTTAGATATTGGATTTTAGATTATTAAATTTCTTTAAGATTTCTATTTTTAATGCAAATTTAGAGTTGCGAAAACGCAAATTTTTGAATTAAGAGGAAATAAATATGAGTTTTTGAAGCAATTTCGTTTATTAGCCGATTTCTCATTTAAGCGGAGTTTTAATTAAACGGAGTTGGAGCTCTTCATGGTTATAGCCAAATTCGAGTTAATTATAAAACCCAGTTTGAAACAGGACACAATTTTTTAGAAACAAAATGATGCACTAAAATGGCAACGATGGGAGTAGATTTGATTAATACTTGCACTCTCGATTTAAAATTTTTACTTTTAAATCATATAGAACAGTATCACGAACCCTCATTCTATATATACAGCAATATGGACTTAAACATTTATCATTCTTTTCCAAATAAATATTACAACAACTTTCATGCTAATTTTTTTAATCCAATTATTCCAATATAGTCCGTTTATTTAATAATCCTTTATTTACTCTTCAAAACGCTGTCTCCGAATCACTTATAATTTCTTTAAAATATTTTTATTCATGTTACTTACTTTTAATAGCCCATATTTTGGCCTCTTGTAATCCTTTCAGATATTTATAAATATCCTGCGAACAATTCGCTGAGATATCGCTTCGTACATTAATCCACTGAGAAGCAAGATAACTCAGATCGAAGATATTAAGCATATCCTTGAGACGGACTGTAAGATTTAAATCGACATTTGTGTCCGATGCAGCTGCAGCATTCTGCTGCGAGCCATTGGCAGGATGTAGACGTAAATTTAATGGCTGTAGATCACCACGATTGCTGGCCAACATTTGTTGTGTTATATTGCGGTTCATTGTGTCATCACTGCCATCACCATTGCTGATGGCTGCCTCCAGACAG
>NW_026875364.1:0-10311 GCF_032173495.1 Musca vetustissima
TTTTTTAACTTAGGTTTTGGTAAAAAATCGGCGATTTTCCAAAATTTTTTTTTCAAAGGTCCACCATTTTGTTAATTTTAGAGCGAAGTCAATAATCCTAGTTCATACAAGAGCCAGACATGTACTTTTTCTAACACCGTTAGAATTTTCGTATTCCGATGTTCCAGTGAGGAGTTATCATGCCCGCCATCAAAAATAAGGGCTTTTCTTTAATTACAAAAAACAACAACAAAATTTTTTTGTAAATTATTTTTCTTCTATTTTAAATCTTCAATTATATATGTGTAAAGTTACAAACCTTAACAAGCATTGGTATTGATTTACCAGCCCTTTGAAAATCTTGAAAAATTAAAATCGAGAATGGGTGGGGTTCCCTTAATTCAGTGCGCTATGCCAAATTTTGTACAAATCGAAGATTATATAGGGACTTTGGTACACCATTTACATTAAATCGGACGAAAATATATGTTGGAGTCATATCTAAATGTGAACCGATTTTCACGAAACTTAACACACATCATTCTAGACCTAATTCATTACGCGGTGCCAAATTTCGTGCAAATCGAAAGATATATAGGGACATTGGTGCACCATTTACATCCAATCGGACGAAAATATATATGGGAGCTTTTTCTAAATCTGAACCGATTTTTCCGAATGTCAATAGGGCTCGTTATTGGGCAAAATAAGCGACCTGTGCCAAATTTCATCCCATTCGAATCATAAATGCGACCTGTACTTTGTTTACGATTTAACATGGATGGACAGACGGACGGACGGACATGCATTAATCGACTTAGAAAGTGATTCTATGCATATTCTCAAAAGGAACCATGTGTCTAATCGTTTCCTTTTGCCTGTTACAAGCACATCTCCTGTATAGAAGCATCTCCTGTATATACCCAAACTGCTAAGAGTATCATATGGTCAGCCAAACTGCGATAGGGCATCATATAATAAACTACGTCCGACTATGGGCCTTTCCTTGCTGTTTCGTAAAAAACATATCATTAAATTTTCCAAAAATTCAATTTAATACACTTTTTTTAAATGTTCCTTTAAAAGAACTCTTATTTGTATATTTTTAAATCGTAGAGAAACCCCAAATCTAACTCTTAAAAAATATTATAAATTGTAATCCTGCTATTTTGTCTACCCTTTTTTTATAAAATATTCAAGCTTGTTGAAAAGAATTCACTCCGTTTTAACAAAATTTCAGAATGAATGTCTTAATCTAATTTCCCAAATTGAAAAAGCATTTATACATACCCAGATATGTTTCATGTTTTGGCATGAACTCTTGCATTTCCGATAGTAACAGTGCGATATCCTGTGAATCCTTTGTAATACTACACAGCTCTTCTTGATTGAAATCCGGTGTTATTTGTTTGCAGAGTAATATTTGGCTAATGACATTGCCAAGATTCGAGGGACCAGCACGATTTTCTGAAAACAACGAAAGAAATGTAGATATGATATAGTTCCATTACAATGTCATTAATATATGTATATCTACAAATGTATATACATATGTAGAGCTACTAGTGCAATTAAGTAATAAAGCATGGAAATGACATACCCACTAAAAGCGGATAATGTCTTACATCAATTCAAATGATATTAAGGGAAAGGGACCTTTCAATGGTGTCGTATCCTAATGACTTTTTTATACACCATATTTGCAACTATGAAAATTTTAATTCGCTCTATTTCTAGAGCTTGAGGTTGGCTGAAGAAAATCAGGTGATTTGAAAAAATTCTAAAGATCAATAAACATTTTCTGACATTTGAAAAAAAGGTAGGAAAGTAGTAAAGTCGGACGGGACCGACTATATGCAACCATTCCCCACTTTGGGTATATTCTACACTCTACAGTACGTTGTGTCAATCGGCATAGCTATGGATCTTTTCACGAAGTTTAGCAACATCATTCTAGACTTAATTCAGTACGCTATGCCAAAATCCGTGCATATGAAAAGAGAGGTTTATCTAAATCTGAACCGATTTTCATGAAACTTAGCTCACATTATTATAGACGCAATTCAGTACGCTATGCCAAATTTCGTGCAAATCGAAAGATATATAGGGTCCTTGGTGCACCAATTACCTTAAATCGGATGCAAATATATATGGGAGCTATATCGAAATCTAAACCTATTTTCACAAAACTTATCACACATCGTTGTAGACTTAATTCAGTACACTATGCCAAATTTCGTGCAAATCGAAAGATATATAGGGACTTTGGTGCACCATTTACATTAAATCGGACGAAAATATATATGGGAGCTATATCTAAATCAGAACCGATATTCAAGAAATTTTACACACATCATTCTAGACTTAATTCAGTATGATATGACGAATTTCGTGCAAATCGAAAGATGTACAGAGACTTTGGTACACCATTTACCTTAAATCGGACGGGAGCTATATCTAAATCTGAACCGATTTTTCCCAATTTCAATAGAGTTCGTCCTTGGGCCAAATAAATGAGCTGTAGCAAATTTCATCCAATTCGGATCATAAATGCGACCTGTACTTTGTTTACAATTTAGCATGGACATACGGACGGACATGCATAAATCGACTCATATGTGATTCTATGCGTATTCTCAAAAGGAAAGGTCTATCTCGATTATTTTTGCCTGTTACAAACATATGCACAAAGACATAATACCCTGTACCACAGTGTGGTGAAGGGTATAAAAAAATCATTTTCAGGCATCGGTTATCATGGTACGCTAACGGCCGTCATTGACGGTTATGATCACTCTTGCGGCATGATTATGATTTCAGTCTTAAGGGTAACAAGGTGAAATATCTGAATATAGAGCACACCGCACCAATTTTTATGGAACCTTTCCAACCAAATGTCACCAATTTAAAGACCAATTAAAAGACTATAGAGTATCCGACTTGATCCATAGATTGCACATCATATTATTCAACCTAGACTAAATTCGAAGATGGAAATTATAGGGAAAATTCTTCAGGTACATCTCCTCAGATGGTCAACTCTTTTAAAAATCATATACATTAGATAAAGCGAATAGTGTTTCCTATGCACTGCAGACCTGAATATTTATACTGCTCGTAGATTTAGTTCGATTTTCATGAAATTTGGCATAGCTTTCTGCATTGAGTCTAGAATGATGTGTGATAATTTTCATGAAAAACCGGTCAGATCCCATAGATCCCACATATATTTTCGTCCGATTTTATATAAATTGTGCGATTTAAATAAATTTATCCCAATGTACGCAAACGACTCTCAATCTGCATGAATGAAATTAGACCCGTAATAAAATTTTTGTAAAATTATTTTACACCACTTTATAATAATATTATAAAGTGGTCTAATGATAGTCAATTCTGTTGAAAATGTGTTCGGCTTCCCCAAAAATTTTGTCTAAAGCCACCAAAATACAGAATAATGGGCTCTATGAGGGCTACAGCGACACATGGACCCCTATTGATTATTTTTGGTAGGGAGATTTTTTACCCAACGATAATCCAAAATATCAAATTAGAGACAATTTGATCGTAAAACGTTTTAATGGGACTTCCCCGGATCAATATTGATCATTTTTAGTAGAAGGATTTGTCTACTCAGGGAGAATCCAAAATAGCTTCAAAATATTGAACATTGGACGAAGGGTATATCCCAAGCACTTTAGCATTTCTACAGACGCACCAGGCTAAATATTTCTTTTAAACAAACATGGCTAAATATTTCTTTTAAACCAAAGTTTTGGCAACACTTGTATGTGTGCAATATTCTGTGCGAATTCTGTGTAATCTGGGGCTATTTACAGCAAAATTAATACTTTTAATCCGGTATGCGGTGGAGAATAGTGCGAAACAGTACATGAAAGCTATATCCAATTCTGAACTGGTTTGAACATAACTTAATAGACGTCTTTGCAATCGGACAAACATTGTTTGGTGCACCATTTATCAAATAGAACTGAAACGATTTCAATAAAACTCAACATAGGCTAAGTTGGGCTCAACGAAGGAACATCTCATGTTTTTCTGCAACCTATGATTAATTTAATTCCATTCAGGCAGATTTAAAGTCGTCTGCGTACCATGGGACAAATTTAAGGAAAATCATTTATAGCAAAATTGATACACGCTATTCGGCATGCCGCACTGTTAAAAATTTAATCTCAATCAGACACCGGTTCGAAATACATATGGAATCTATGGCTGCATCTGCACCAATTTCAAAAAAACCCATAACGTCATTCAATACAAACATTAGGAGTTTGGTGTTAAGTTGGGCTCAACGCTGTCGTTTCAAAGGAAGTTATATATAATTATGAGCAGATCTCAGCAGAACTGAGTACTCTTCATTTTAGACCCATTTTAATCTGAATCGATAGATAGTACATGCCACTTTAAGCTAGTGGTATGATATAACTCTTCGATGTGTCCTTAACAACATTTTGAAAGAAATTTGAAATTATCGCTATATAACAAACTAAATACTTTTGAACATAATTTCTTCGTTCCATAAAATTAATAATATTTTCACTTTTTATATAAAATTTTAATAACAATGAAAAATATGTTGAGGACACCGAGAGAGAAAGAGAAAAAACCAAAAATGATAAATGAAAATATTTGCTAAACTTTTGTAATATCCGTTGTGGTAGCTGTCGCATCAATATACATGCATACACATCAATATAGCTGTGGAACCATGTGAATGTTTTACTAAACCAAAAAAGTATAAAGCAACCATATATCAAATAAACACTCTATCATATCATGTGAATACCACCATTATCCTTTTACATATAGTACCCTCTAACATAAATATGTTTTAGAAACGACTGTGCACAATACATACATAGATTTCTATTGTCGTAGCATCTTCCCAGTCGTTTTTTATACCCTTCACCACACTGTGGTACAGGGTATTATGTATTTGTGCATATGTTTGTAAAAGGCTAAAATAAGCGAGATAGACCCATGGTTCCTTTTGAGAATATGCATAGAATCCGTCCGCCTGTCTGTCTGTCCATGTTAAATTGTAAACAAAGTACAGGTCGCATTTATGATCCGAATTGGATGAAATTTTGCACAGCTCATTTGTTCGGCTCAAGGACGAAACCCATTGAAATTGGGAAAAATCGGTTCAGATTTAGATATAGCTCCCATATACAGTTCCGTCCGATTTAATGTAAACGGCCCCTATATATCCTTCGATTTGCAAATTTGGCACAGCTTACTGATGTAGGTCTAAAATTATGTATTTTAAGTTTCCTGAAAATCGGTCCAGATTTAGATATAGCTCCCATATATATGTTCGTCCGATTTAATGTAAATGGTGTACCAAAGTCCCTATATATCTTTCGATTTGCATGAAATTTGGCATAAAGTACTGAGTTAGGCGCAGAGTGATGTGTGCCAAGTTTCGAGAAAATCGGTCCAAATTTAGATATAGCTCCCATATATATGTTCTTCCGATTTATGGAAAATGGTGTACCAAAGTTCCTATATATCTTTCGATTTGCACGAAATTTGGCACATCGTACTGAATTAGGTCAAGAATGATGTGTGCTAAGTTTCCTGAAAATCGGTCCAGTTTTAGATATAGCTTCCATATATATGTTCGTCAGATTTTATGTAAATGGTGTACTAAAGTCCCTATATATATTTCGATTTGCACGAAATTTGGCATAGCGTACTGTATAAAGTCAAGAATGACGTGTGTTAAGTTTCATGAACATCGGTCCAAATTTAGATATAGCTCCCATATATATATATATATATATATATATATATATTTCAGATTTAGATATAGCTCCCATATATATTTTTGTCCGATTTAATGTAAATTGTGCAGTAAATGTCCTATATACCTATTGATTTGCACGAAATTTGGCACAGCGTACTGAATCAGGTCAAGAAAAATGTGCGTTAAGTTTCCTGAAAATCGGTCCAGTTTTAGATATAGCTTCCGTATATATGTTCGTCCGATTTAAAGTAAATGGTGTACCAGTTTGGCATAGCGTACTGAATAAAGGCTAGAATGATGTGTGCTAAGTTTCGTGGTAATCTGTACCAATTTTGATATAGCTCCCATATTTAGTTTCCTTCGATTTAATGTAAATGGTACACCAAAGTCCCTATATGACTTTCGATTTGCACGAAATTTGGCATAGTGTACTAAATTAGGTCTAGTTTCCTGAAAATAGGTCAAGATTTAGATATAGCTTCCATATTAGATATAAATTCTGCACCATATTCCCCAGGTGGGTCCGATTTGCACACAATTTTGCACAACGCACGGAAGATAATATAACCTAGCATGTGGAATTTATTGTTGACAAATTCGATGAAATCGGTTTAGATTTCGATATAGTTTTTATATATTTTTTCGTCCGATTTTAAGTAAATGGTACACCAAACGCCTCACGTTTATCAGATATTTATTCAAATAATCAAATGGTGTACGATATTTGCTTTAAATTGATTTACATAATGTTATCCCATTGTAAGAAGCAACTTATATCTGTCCAAATGAACAATTTAGTATAGGTAGCAGAATGTCATGTTTATGGATGCAATTTCATTTTACTGATCCTTTAAAAATTATCCTTAAAATCCGCATCTGCAGCAATTTCAACAAAGCACAATAACATCATTCTATTCTCAATTTGATACGTTGTGCAAAATTTCATGTTAATTTAAATCAGAACCGATTTCAACGAAATTCGCTAGAGATTAAATTATTTTAACTTCAGTACGATTTGCAACATGTCGTGTCAATCGGCTTGGCTTTGGGTCTTTAGAGGACCATTTACTTAAAATCGGACGAATATATATATGAGAGCTTTATCTAAATCTGGACCGATATACGAGGGCAGTTCGGAAACTTCTTAGCCTAGCACAAAAAGCACGGTATAAACAAAAAAGTTAAGTTTTTGGAAACTTCTATCTCTGTTATGAACACATGTCAATTTTTTTTCGATCTGGCAACTCCTTCATATAAAAACAGGTGTTAAAAAAGACACATCCGCAATTTTTTTACAATAGAAAAAAATTGCAACCTTTTGGATCAATTAAATGTACAAATTTGAAAAAACGTCCTGGCTTACAACACAAAAAAAAAAAATAATTTTTCATCGAGACAACGCAACAGCGCACAAGAGTGTTTAACAATGGCTAAAATCAACGAATTAAAGTACGAGTTGCTTGACCACCCACCGTATTCTCCTGATTTAGCTCCCAGTTACTTTTAATTGTTTCCAAATCTTAAAAAAAATCCTTGCTGGCAAGTGTTTTACCTCAAATGAAGATGCAATTACAGTTGTAAACAACTATTTGGAATACCATGAGGAAAATATTTTAATCAAGGGATAGAAAAGCGTTGGGCTAAGTGTATTGAAGTTTCAGGAGATTATATTGAAAAATAAAAATATTTTTGAAAAACTAACTGCTCACTTTCATTGATAGGCTAAGACGTTTTCGAACCGCCCTCGTATATATAATTTATACTATTTTAGATCACCTTATGTATATACCCAAAGTGGTGTATAGTATCAGATAGTCGGAACCATCCGTTTCTGGCCCTTCCCTTCCTGATTGTTCTTTCCAAATCTACATTCCACATCTCTTTAAATAGATTTTTGTCTACACCTAAAACCAATATTTGTTATTTGTCCCTTGCAATAATATTTCTCTCAATCTCCACAAAATGTGGAAATATTTTTTTACTATTTATTCTTCTTTTATTCTTGTTAACAACTTGTGTGTTAATTAAATGGACACAACAGGGTGTAAACGAGAAATGCGTTAGGGTCGATGTGTACGCAACAGCAGCAGCGCTTTTCTCTGAGCAATGAACCAAAAAATTAAGAATAATGCATAAATTGCAGATGCGAACTTACCATAATATCCTGACATATCCATTGGCACCACTTGTATCAGACGATAGCTCTTCACTAATTCGCGTAAGAATAGTTGAGCCATATAAAATAACAGCACAAGATGTGGATTGTCTGTAAGAACGCCATCGGCAGTGGCACTGCAATGAGCAAAGCAAAAACGGCAACAACGACGACAGCAATGACGAAAACCGCCAGCAGATGAAATGCAATATCAGCAGCAACAACAGCAGTGGCAAGTTGTGGCAATAAAGAAATAAATAATATCAAACAGAAGAATGACAATGAAAAGTGGTTAGTTTTGAAGTGTTTTTTTCTGAAGATACACAAGATAAATAAAGGAATACAAATAATATATAATTATATTGGATTTTATATAAAAAATATTTCATTTTATTAATTTTTGTATGTACTTGAATAGCTATTTACAGCAATTTAATGATGACTAATTGTAGTTTATATACATATTTATGTCTGTATTCAAGTAACTACAAATTTGATTGTGTGTTTAATTTATAATAGATTAATTAAAATAATATAGAAAATTAGCATTTCTGGGAAGACTAAATTTGCAGATCAATAAATACAAATATAATTTAAATTTATGTTCACCTGACCTTTTTGCTGACATTTAGCAAGTTGAGTTTAGTCTCCCCTGAAGAGTAAAAATAGAAATAGTCGTTCCGTAACATTTAGATGGTAGGAGTACTGAGTAATGTTCTGTTGTTGATAACAGAATTCATAAATTTCTATGTCGTTATTGGGTATGTGGAATCGGAGTATTCATGGAGTTTACTAGTATTGGTGCCTGAGTTGGAATATCGATTCATGTTTAGGCATACACCCCTTGCAACGTAAACTATTTTCGGGATTTTTGGCTGAAAAGTTTTGGAATTTTTGGGTACCGCATGGGAACTTTGATTTCTCATGAGGTAGCGAATATTACTACCAAACATTAACAAAATGGTCCAAGTTATAAGCTTGTACTTTATTGCACTATTTTTATACCCTTCATCACACTTTGGTACAGGGTATTATGTTTTTGTGCATATGTTTGTAACAGGCAAAAGGAAACGAGATAGACACATGGTTCCTTTTGAGAATATGCTTAGCATCACATTCTATGTCGATTTATGCATGTCCGTCCGTCTGTCCATTGTGAACAAAGTACAGGTCGCATTTATGATCCGATTTCGATGAAATTTGGCACAGCTCATTTAGTTGGCCCAAGGACGAACCCTATTGAAATTGGGAAAAAATCGGTTCAGATTTAGATATAGCTCCCATATATATTCCTGCGATTTAATGTAAATGGTGCACCAAAGTCCCTTAATATCTTTCGATTTGCACGAAAGTTGGCACAGCGTAATAAATTATGTCTAGAATGATGTGTGTTAAGTTTCCTGGAAATCGGTTCAGATTTAGATATAGCTCCCATATATATTTTCGTCCGATTTAAGGTAAATGGTGTACCAAAATCCCTACATATCATTCGATTTGCACGAAATTTGGCATAGCGTACTGAATAAAGTCTAGAATGATGTGTGTTAAGTTTCGTGGAAATCGGTTTAGATTTAGATATAGCTCCCATATATATTTTCGTCCATTTATTTAAAAATTGTGCACCAAAGACTCAAAGTTAGATCGATTGACACAAAATTTTCCACAACGTACTTAAGATAGTTTGGTCAAACGTGTGTCAAATTTTGTTGGAATGCGTCCAGATTTAGATATAGCTCCCACATATAGTTTCGTTCGGTTTTAAGTAGGACCCAAAATATGTCCATTAGGAAGAAAACGTTCTGAAATTAGTCTAAGCTATCCTGTGACAAGGTTCGTTGATATCGGTTCATATTTGGATATAGCTGACATATCATCCGATTTAAATACATGGTGCACCAAACTCTTCATGTTTTTTTTAGAATAGAATATTCAACAGTGCCCCATTGATTTTTGCTTTAAATCGATTTACATAATTTTGCCAGACACAAGGACACGAGATCAACCCATGATTTCTTTGATAATATGCATATAATCTCTTTATGAGTCAATTTATCGCATTTATGATCAGAATTGAATTCAATATCATTCAATTCTGATCATATTACTTATTTGGACCCATGTTACTTATTTGGACCCAGAAAGAAACTCTATTGAAATTGATGCAAATCGGTTCAGATTTAGATATAGCTCCTACATATATTTTCGTCAGATTTTATGTAAATGGTGCACCAAATCACAGATTGACCAATGTGAAGTTTTTTTCGAAATCGGTTCAGATTTCGATATGCCTTCAATATATATTTTCGTCCGATTTTATGTGCACTAAACTCCCAAGGTTTTTCCGACAGAGGCAAAAATTTGCAAATTAAGTATGTGCAGTTATTCTGAAAATTTTCAGCCGATT
>NW_026875365.1:0-10163 GCF_032173495.1 Musca vetustissima
CCCCGGACTGGCAAATTACAGTCATTTCGGTAGGAAAATGCGACTGAGACCATTAAAATACCAAATATTGTGGCTGCTATGACTAAAATTGGTAATTTTTATGAAGGAAGGGGTCTACCCTCCAAGCACCAAATTAAAGCCACTTCGATTGAAACATGAGTCTAGAATCGTACAAATTTCGAAATGGGCCTACATCTCGCATTTTGCGAAGAAGTTGTTACCCGCTAAGAATAAAAATCTCTCTCCTCTTCGGTTGGAGAAACAATCTGAGGAAATTTTAAATATTTAAAATATGGATATGGTAAATTGTAAACCAAGTACAGATCACATTTATGATCCGATCTGAATGAAATTTGGCACAGCTCATTTGTATTGCCCAAGGACAAACCCTTGACAAATCGGTTCAACCTTATATATAGCTCCCATATATATTTTCGTCAGATTTAATGTAAATGGTGCACCAAGTTCCTATATATCACTCGAAATTTGGTGCAGTGTACTGAATAAAATCTATTCAGATTTATATAGCTCTTATATATATTTTGGACGTCTTTGTTAGATACCAAGCCGAAAAGCTGTGTGCTCGCTCAAAAACAAAACCGAGAATATTAAAAAACATTTTGATTCCCATATAAATAAGGAAAATACGAAATAATTATTTTCATTGCTAAATACGTTCTTCACAAGCACAAAAAATACACCATTGTGCAGTCTTGACCAAAAATACTGTTATAACAGATACGCATACGTACTCAACTACCAACAATGCAAATAAAGTGGAATAAGTAAATAAAAATGGCATATATTTTATACATTAAAGAGAGTAATACAACTGCAATGATTGTCCGACAGCTAGCCAACCAAACAGGCTGTGAAACCAACAGCAACAACGTCGACAACAATATCAAACATATAAGTTCCATCTGCTGATATCTACGACTACTATCCAGAGGTAAATGAACAACAACAACTGAATATATCCTACAATATTAATTTTTCGTTTTATTTGTCGAGAGTTTAAAAATAACTTTTGTAAATTAAATGGAATGAAAATTATCGAAAATTATGATCGAAAAAAGAAAAAAATTCACAAATTTTTTTCGTCTGTGAGCCATGCTGCATTGCAGTACGTGCTGGCTTAAAAGCAGAATCATACAAATAATTGCCACGATGGGATAAAAATTGTTCGGCAGTGCTCCCATCATGTATGTGTGTGCATAGGAAAAACCGGAATCTGGATATCAATACATTTTATTGGGAATATAATAGGATAGTTACTGGTACCCTGGACATATAACCTGACAGTTAATGACAAATGATTGGATTTTTATTTTGATATGAGGGTGAAAATATGCGCGTTTGCATTGTCCTATTATGAAAAGTAAAACATTCGTTCCATTTTTATACCCTCTACCACTAGTTGAAGTATATATTAAATTTGGTATTGCCCACGCACTATGTCGCGAGTTCATATAAACAGCGGCCAAAAATAGAAGGAGTTATCGTATGTTAATGAAATTTGGTACATGTGCTTAATATTGGCCTAAAGAGCAACTGACAACAAATTGGAGAGATCGGACCAAGATTTGGTATACCTCCTATATAATCGGCCTTGAGAATGTCACCATTTTTGGTCTATATAATCTTTAATATTCAACTAAATTCAATGAAAATTGGCAATTTATATTTACTTATGCCTATAAAGCAATGAAGCAAAAACTGGGTAGATCGGGCCAAGATTTGATATACCTCCCATACAAAGGGTCTTGAAAATCCGATTTTTGGACCTATAAAATTGCTTATATTAATTTAAATTCCATGAAAATTTAATTATTGGTCCATGCTTCAGGTACCTACCATACCAAACGTCCCTATAAAAGTAACTTTCTGTACTATAAAATCGTTATAAGTAGCTAAATTAAGTAGTTAGTAGTTTTATTTTTGTTATAATAAAATATTTGATATACTTTAGTTCCTAATAAATTACTTTTCAAAATTCTCAAAACGCAAATCAGAGAAATATATAATATTGTCTTCCGAAATGTACAATTTAGTATCATCCATGTTATACTTTCTGGCCTTAACTTTATGGCTGTTTAAGGATATTACAAGGTCGGATTGTAATATAAAATACTTATAATAAAATCCTTATTTGACTTATTTTGTGGCATGACTTGTTAGCATCTTGTGAAAGTCGCTCAAAATGTATTGTACTGCACTTTGCATATCCTATGCCATGAACTAATATTTTTCCACAAAGGTAATTCTTGTGCGACCTCTAAATTTAGATTATAAGATTATATCTTAAATAATCTGATAAATAAGTATAATCTTCAAATTGACTGAAAATTTATTTAAAAGGTATATTTTAATACCAATTCTTCCACATATCCGCTTCGAATAAAGTTTTTACCACTTAATTGCAAATTTTATGTAAAATATTGTAGGATTACTATGTTCGGTATCCATCTTCTCCTTCCTATGTGGCCCTCAATAACTTATTTAATTGTATAAATAACATATTGGACCATTTCATGAATATGCCATATTTTTGTATAAGGTATTCACCAAAAAAGTTAAATAACTCTTAGGACCGCAGGTCTCCGCAGCTTAATTTTTTATAGATTAAAAGTACACACTTTTCACAACTTAAATAAACAAAAATGGAGACTAAACTTTTTTTCTACTCCACTAATTTCATGAATTGCTTTACAAAATAGATGAACTAAGTACAACTGGTGTCTGTAACTGTAAACACCATATGATCACTATTTACACCCAAACAAAGGTGAAACCAAGTTTTTGACATCCCAAGCAACTAAAATAAACACTTTTTTATAACCTTTATTTTTAATATTCAAATTTTTGAGCATATGAAAAAGTGTCAATTTTCCGAAAAAAATGAGAAAAATGTCGATTGCCAACAACTATCACATTTGAACCCTCGTATAGGCAAAACTACTTGGCGTATCAATGCCAAAATTCATATTTTTCTAACTGGATTGTTTTCTATCAATTCTCATTAATAAATTTGTGCTTCCATGTACTTGGTTTTTACCATTTTTGGCCGCGGTCGTGACACTGTGCCACGTTGGCCGGCCTTTTTATATCCTTACCAGAAATTGGGACAGCAAATGAGAATACAAATTACAGTCAATTCGTGTTCAAAATTCCGAAAATACCCACTTTGGTCAATAATAACCATTTTAGTTCAGATATGTGGGCTACATTCAAACTTTGTTCAATATTTATAATTTTTAGTACAAGGATGTGTTTTACAATAATCGGTTGAAAAACGTGTCCAAAATTCCCTAAATACCGAATATTGGGGGTACCGTTATATGGGGGCTACCCTGAAACATATGTCAATAATAATCATTTTTAGCACGGAGATTTGATTGTACAGTTATATGTGGGCTACACACAAACTTGGCTCAATATTAATAATTTTTATGCAATGAGAACCCAAAGTATTAAATTATAGGCAATTCGATTGAAGAACGTGTCCAAAATCCCCTAAATACAGTATAGTTGGGGGTACCGTTATATAGGAGCTACATTAAATCGTCGACCAATATATCCCATTTGCAATACCAACATTTCATTTCACCACTAAGGGTACATGCAGGACATATTAATATCTACAATATCCTGTAGATATAGAAATTTCGCATACATCAATCGGGACCTAATTCAGTACTCTGTGCAAAATTTTGTCTCAATCGGATAAATATTGCCAGTATGGAGCTTCATTTACATAAAATGGGACGACACTATATATAGCAGCTATATCTAAATCTGAACCGATTCCAACAAAATTTCACATACATCAGTCGGGACCTAATTCAATACTATGTGCAAAATTTTGCATTAGTAGGACCACTATTGGGAGTTTGGTGCACTATTTACACTAAATTAGAAGAAACTAAAAATCGGAACTATATCTAAATCTGAACCGATTTCAACAAAACTTGGCATATAACTATCTAGACTGAATTCAATTCTCTGTGCAAAATTTTGTCTCAATCGGATCACTATTGGGAGTTTGGTGCATCAATAAGTTAAAATCGGGCGAAAATATATGTGAGATCTATATCTAAATCTGAACCTAGTTTCACCAATTTGCCAAATTTCATCCAAATCGGATCATAAATGCGACCTGTATTTTGTTAACAAAAATACATGGACGGACAGACGGACATGCATAAAGTAAAATGCATAAAGTGACTCAGAAAGTGATTCTATGCATATTATCAAAAGGAACCATGGGTCTATCTCGATTATTTTTGCCTGTTACAAACATATGCACAAGACTGTACCACAGTGAAGGGTATAAAAATGGGTTGACGCGTCTGCTTAATTACTCGGAAAACCTCTCCTACTATGAAAAGGCAACGAAAAAGAAAACCAAACATACCCAATGTTTACGAACCCCGCAAACGTATAAATTTCCACGATCTGAGAATGTGCACTTGGAATGTGCATAGGCGCAGTTTTCGATTTGGCGGATTTACTAAAGAAGTACAAAGCCAATATTATTGCCTTACAGGAAATGCGATGGAAAGGAATAGTCGTAAGTAAATCAGATGATTACTCACTGTATTATAGCTGCCATGAAACGAGACATTAATTTAGCTGCGGATTTATGGGTAACCCCAGTAGATGAGAGAATTACTATAATCCGTAAAAAAGCTAAGTTTTTCTACTCTAGTCTTATGATGAGCAGACGAAAGACATATTTGAAAAGAGCGCCTACCTGATAAAAATCAGCTAGAAGATTTTAATGCAAAAATTGGGAGGGAAAATATTTTTGGCCCCACCGTCGAAAAATTCAGCATCTATGAAGAAACATCCGACAACGGCATGAGGTTGATTAACTTCGCGGCAGCAAAAAAACATGTTTGTTAGCACCACCAGATTCAAGCATCTCGATATACACAAGGTAACCTGAATTCCTCCCAATCAAACAACGAGAAATCAAATTGATCATGTTGTGATAGACGGAAGGCATTCATCCAGTGTTTTAAACGATCGATCGATCCGAGGAGCGAATTACCTTGTGGCAGCCAAGGTTCGCAGGCATCTTATTGTAGCAAAAAGTACGATCTTATGTAACACGGAAACTCGACGTCGAAAAGCTGCAAACACAACATGTAGCCGAAGCCTACTCCGCTGAACTTTCTCCGAATAGCAATCAATCGGCTAAAGAAATCAGATGCTGGTGAGGAGCATGCACCAGCTGATTAGTACAATTGGGCTAGAGGAACCTCAGCATCCTGTGTCCCATGCACAAAAAAGAGAGAAGGAGATATGTGCCAACTATAAAGGAATAAGTCTCCTTTCCATAGCATATAAAGTGCTATCCAGCGTGCTGGGTGAACGACTGATATCAATGCGGCTTCAGGCCTGGCAAATCCACCATTGATCAGATTTCACTCTGCACCAGATCCTGAAAAAGACCCACGAAAAACAGATCGACACATTCCATCTATTCGTCGACTATAAAGCCGCATTCGACAGCCCTACCCGTTCAGAGGTATTTAAAGTCATGTCTGCGTTCGGCAGTCCTTCTAAATTAATATGTTTATGCAAGAAAACTTTAACCGGCACAAGATAAGCAGTTAAAGTCGGAAAGGACCTCACGGAGCCCTTCAATACCGAACGAGAATTCAGATAAGGTGACAGTTTGTCATGTGACCTGTTTAAAATCCAGCTGGAAAAGGTCATACGAGATACAACTGTAAACTGAAATGACACATGGGTCATGACATAATGGGTCATGACATAATGTACTGGACGCGCAAGACGTCCAATAGACTCGTATCAACTGTGGAACTTGAAAACTACAGCTTGAAGGTAGTGAGTGATTTTATATACCTACACAGAAAAAAAATTTTAATGAATATTTTCATAATTTTATTCAAAGTTTATTTTTTATACCCTTAACCACACTGTGGTACAGGGTATTATGTCTTTGTGCATATGTTTGTAACAGGCAAAAAGAATCGAGATGGACCCATGGTTCCTTTTGAGAATATGCATAGAATCACTTTCTGAGTCGATTTATGCATGTCCGTCCGTCTGTCCGTCCGTCCATGTATTTTTGTTAACAAAATACAGGTCGCATTTATGATCCGATTTGAATGAAATTTAGGACGGGTCACTTAATTGGCCCAAGGACGAACCCTATTGAAATTGGAGAAAATCGGTCCACGTTTAGGCATAGCTCCCATATAAGGATACCCCCAATTTTCGGTATTTTGAGGGTATTTAGCGCGTTTTTTTACTGAATTCGTTGAAATTTGGTACTTTGAGTTCTTATTGGGTAGCAAACCTCCTTAATAAGAATTATATATATAGATCCATTTTTTCGGATAGTCCCCATATAAGGGTACCCCCAATTTTCGGTATTTTGGGGTTCTTGAGCTCGTTTTATAACTGAATTCTCTGAAATTTTGTACATTGGGTTCTTATTGGGTACCAAATTACTCCACTAAAAATTATAAATATAGGTCCAGTTTTTCTGGTAGTCCCCATATAACGGTACCCCCAAATTTTTTGGTATTTTGGGGGTCTGATCGTATTTTTCGGCCGAATTGACTGTAATTTAGTACGTCGAGTTCTTATTAGGTAGCAAGTCTCTCCACTATAAATTATAAATATAGGTCCATTTTTTCGGGTAGCCCCCATATAAGGGTACCCCCCAATTTGCGGTATTTTGGGGTTCTTGAGCGCGTTTTTCAACCAAATTCTTTGTAATTTGGTTTTTTGTAGTCGTATATGGTAACAAACCTCCCTCCCAAAAATTATTAATATTCGCCCCCTTTTAGGGGTAGTCCCCATATAACCCCCTTTTTACACCCTTCACCACACTGAGGTACAGGGTATTGTGTCTATGTGCATATGTTTGTAACAGGCAAAAGGAAACGATATAGACCCATGGATCCTTTTGAGAATATGCATAGAATCACTTTCTGAGTCGATTTATGCATGGCCGTCCGTCCGTTCATGTATCCCATTTATGATCCGATTTGGATGAAATTTGGCACAGGTCACTTAATAGGCCCAAGGACGAAGCCTATTGAAATTGGAGAAAATCGGTTCAGATTTAGATATAGCTCCCATATATATTTTCGTCCGATTTTAACTTATTGATGCACCAAACTCCCAATAGTGATCCGATTGAGACAAAATTTTGCATAGAGTATTGAATTAGGTCTGGATAGTTATATGCCAAGTTTTGTTGAAATCGTTTCAGATTTAGAAATAGCTCCGATTTATAGTTTCGTCCGATTTAATGTAAATAGGGCACCGAACTCCCAATAGTGGTCCGACGAAAGCAAAATTTTGCACAGAGTACTGAATTAAGTCCCGACTGATGTATGTGGAATTTTGTTGAAATCGAGTCAGATTTATATATAGTTATATAGTAGCTCCCATATATAGTTTCGTCCGATTTAAAGTAAATTGTGCACCAAACTCCCAATATTGTTCCGATTGAAGCAAAATTTTGCACAGAGTACCGAATTAGGTCCCGAGTAATGTATGCGAAATTTCTATATCTACAGGATATTGTAGATATTAACATGTCTTGCATGTACCCATAGTGGTGAATGGTATCATATAGTCGGCCCCGTCCGACTTTTGAACTTTCCTTACTGGTTCCATATTGTACATGTACCTTGCTTTGAATACAAGTAAAAATTATTATAACCATTAGAAAGCCACTAGTTTTCCTACACCGCTATACTTTACCACTATTGCGGCCATTTGTCCTCGCTCTTTCTGTTTTTTGTGACAAAAACAAATGTATTCCTCCCACCCCACCACATACCCCGTTTATTGATCTCTGTGTTTTGTTTTGGTTAATGCTGGGCTACCATGGGAACTGGTGTCCTTGCTTACATTGTATCAATAAGCTCGTTCTCTGCGTTCTCTTTTTGTAAGAAATTTCATAAGGCGGTTTCTCCTTGAGAACTTGGTATAGTTCTCTCCCCTTACCAAACGGGCAGACTTGGATTCTTTGGTGTATCATTTGTATGAAATCGAGTAAAATTACGTATGGGAGCTATATATAAACACATGGACCTAATTGCGTACACCATTTGTTGTTTGTTATCACTCTATATTCAATTTAATACCCTCTGTCAAATTTCGTGTAAATCGAACAAATATAGGCCCTTCGGTGGACCATTTACATAAAATCGAACGAAAATATATATAAGACCTATATCAAAATTTGAACCGATTTCAACAAACTTTATCACTCATCATTTTTTCCTCTATAGCATTCGCTTTGCAACATTTTGCTCAATTGGATGCAACATTCACAAAAAATCGGACGAAACTATATATGGGAGCTATATCTAGAATTGAACCGATTTTAACAAAACTTCGCAGACATAAGTCTGGACATTATTCAGTACTCTGTGCAAAATTTTGTCCAACTCGGCCAAATATTGGGAGTTCGGTGTATCATTTACAAAAAATCGGACGAGACTATAGGGTTCGTCCTTGGGCCAAATTAGTGAACTGTGCCAAATTTCATCCAAATCGGAACATAAATATTAGGTGTACTTGTTCACAAAAATACAAAGATGGACGGACGGACCTATTAAGGTCAAATGAATATCTGATACTGGCTGCATAAATTTCCAAATGGAAATCATCGTCGTCAATTTCTTTCTTTACAAATACACATAATTCAAATTTGTGGTTTGAGTGTCTTAATTTGGAATTTTACTGACCAACTGATTAGATACTAGCAATATTTCCAATTAAGTCTACGAAATAATTCTCTGAACAATTGTAATTGCGATGCAGTTTTGTTTATTATAGAACAACAACAACAAGGAAAGTAATAATAAATATCGGTTTAATTGTTGTAATTAGACAAATATTACCCCAAAAAGTGGAACGAAATTGATCATTTTTGCTCAAAAATCCCAAAATACCGAAAATTGGAGTGTACCATTATATGGGGACTATGACTAACGGGAACCGATATTCTTCATTTTGGTAGGGAGATTTGAAGTAACAAACTACAAAGTGAATACTGATCATGCAATTTCGTTGAAAAGCGTTGATTTTTCCATTAACCCTTATTACAAATTTTTTAAACATAAGAAAATTATTTTTAAAATAAATGTCGTTTAGTTAAACTTAGACCATTTTTATTGGAGTTAAAGAGATTTAAACCTTAAATTTTAATATTTATACCCTACACAACTATGTTGTCAGGTTATTATAGCTTTGTGCAGCCCCAAGAGTTTGTAACGCCGCGAAATATTGGTCCTAGACCCAACTTTAAGTACACCGGTCGTCATATCTCGATAAGCTGAGTCGATCTAGACATATGTGTCCATCTCTCCATTATAATTTGTAAACACGATACAGGCCACAGTTATTGACCAATCTCCACGAAATTTTGCATGTAGGATGGGTTCTGGCCAATGAAGACACCTATTGGTAAAGATCGGTTAATATTTATGGGATGAAATGGACCAAATACTTAATTTTTGTCGGTTTTTCTGGTCGCTCCAGAGGCCGCAATTTTGGCCCCAACACCACGAATTTTTGCATGGAGAAGGGGATCGAGCCAGAGAATAAGCATGCATTTGATAAAGATCGGTCAATATTTAGCGGGTCAAATTTTTATTCTATGGCGTATATATTTACCCCTGAAGGACATAGACCCGAGAAGTTGATACTATATCCAAGAGGAGTGGTTGACCTTTACATTGGTACCAATTATATTGTCGTATGTACTCGGATGTGGGAGTTACACGTAAATATTTATAGGTGCTTACGTATTGAGATATTATTTAATAACCCATTACCACATTAGAGGGCAATATAGCGCTGATCGCTTTGAAATTTTCCATGAGGTTCTAGTTATGGTCAAGAACAACGCATATAAGTCTTGGTGATGATCAGATTATACTTATGAGATGAAGTGGACCGAATACTTAATTGTTTGTGTTTTTTCGAGTCGATGCCAATAATAAGCCAAAAATCACAACACAACCTACGGTGAAGGGAATCTGGACAATTAATTAGAAGCGCTGTACTGAATATGAGTGATATTCGGAAAATATGTCAGTGTAAGGAAAAGGTGCAGTTGACCTATAATCAGGCTAGAGGGAGCAAATATCACGATATCA
>NW_026875366.1:0-10027 GCF_032173495.1 Musca vetustissima
ATTATCTAATTCAGTACTCTATGCCAAATTTCGTGCAAATCGGAAGATATATAAGGACTTTGGTGCATCATTTACCTTAAATTGGATGTATCCAAAGTGGTGAATATATATGACACAATATAGTCGGCCCCGTCGAACTTCTGAACTTTCCTTACTGATTTTAATACATTTTCGTAATTTCTTCGCACTTTCATAGTACGAATTTCGACAAATACAACAGGAATCCCACCTTCAAAACTGTCAAACATACCCTCAAACCTATTGCGGGGGATATAATAATATGGGTGTCAACATTCATCCTCATGCAAAATTTGCATGAATTTAACTTCAATTCGTCTCGATTCTACCTTGCATAGTCTTGAGACAAATCAACCGCGTCCAATCGCCTGCCCTATTGGCGTAGGGTATAATTATATTACAGTCAACAAGATTGTGCCACACATGCGATTAGTTTTGTGTTTTGCTGCATGGCACGGCTGACAACTTGTACTTTTCATGTTGTAAGAATTCGTATGTCCTTGCTGCTGTTGTCGTCAAACTAATGACACCCGCGTCGCATTTTACCGAACTGGGAACAGTAGCTATAGGGGAGTTATATTATCCTTGTGTTGCACTTGTCACAATAATACATCTGACTGAATGTATGTGTGTGCCGAGTGTGTGTGTCCGTGTGTATTCTTGAAGTGTCCAAGTGTTGTCATGACCATGTTAGTGTTGTACTTTTGTTGTTATTGTTGTTCTAAATATCGACGATGTGACTGGCTAAATGTCAGAATGTACATGTTTTGCAAATGTTTAATGGCATTGAATTTATGCTCAGATCGACGAAGTATCCATGTGTAACTGAGGAATTGAAAATATCGATGGTTGTGTGACTTCTAATGGCAAGTGATAACAGTCGATGCCTTGAGATGGCCAATTTTAGAAAAGAGTATTCGATTGTCACACAGTCAACGGTAAAGGGAGGAGATTTATGCATTGTTCTTTGAAACTCTTCGGAGGTCATAGTTTAGGGGCTCAACTCTAATTTACTTACTTGAAACCTCAGCATCTAGGATAATTTGGAGAATATTTTTAAGGAATACAATTTTTTATAAAAACAGGTGGAATGTACGTACGTACCAGCGGTCACGAATTACATCAAAATTGGCCCTTAATGGATTTTTCAGTTTCTAACGGAGTTTTAAATTTTCCTACCAAAAATTATAAATACTTTTTTACTTTGTGATACAACTCCTATATAATGGTACCCAGCACTTTTAAGTATTTTGAAAGCTTCACACACATTTCCCGCCGATTTTGTATAAAATGTTCTTGAAAACTGACATACATATATGCATAGTATGTTTTGGCATAATCCGCATATAAGGGTAGCGCCCTATTGTCAGTATTTATACCCTTTACCATACTGTGGTACGGGGTATTATGTCATTGTGCATATGCTTGTAAAAGGCAAAAGGAATCGAAATAGACCCATGGATCCTTTTGAGAATATGCATAGAATCACTTTATGAGTCGACTTAAGCATGTCAGTCTGTCCGTCCATCCATGTATTTTTGTGAGCAAAGTACAGGTGACATTTATTATCCGATTTGGATGAAATTTCACATAGTTCACGTAAATGGCTTAAGGACGAACTCGGCTGAAATTGAGAAAAATCAGTTCAGTTCCTATATCCGATTCCAGTTATATGTTAATGGTGCACCAAACTCCCAATATTGGTCCGATTGATACACAATTTCGCACAGCGTACCGAATATAGTCCAGTTTGATGTGTGCTAAGTTTTGTTGGAATCGGTTCAGATTCAGACATAGTTCCCATATATAATTTCGTCCGATTTTATGTAAATTGTGGTGCACCACACTGTCAATCTTTTTCCGACTGAGACGAAAGTTTGCATAGTGTATTAAAATTGCAGAATGTTCACTTCCTTGAAGTTTTATTTGAAAACGTTTCATATTTATATATAGCTCCCGTATATATGTTCTTCCGATTTTATATAAAAGGAGCACCATACTGCCAATACTTGTCCGATTGAGACAAAATTTTGCACAGAGTACTGTAGTAGGTCCTGATTGATGTATATAAAGTTTCGTCCGATTTTATGTAAATGGGACATCAAGCAGGCTATTTCTGTTCTATATTTCCGAAATTTAGCAGCGGGTATGGAATTTGGACTAGAATGATTAATTTTTTTAATTATACCCTTCACCACACTGTGGTACAGGGTATTGTCTTTGTGCATATGTTTGTAACAGACAAAAGGAAACGAGATAGACACATGGTTCCTTTTGAGAATCACTTTTTATGTCGATTTATGCATGTCCGTTCGTCCGTCTGTCTATGTTAAAATGTCCATCAAAGTCCATATATATCCTTCAATTTGCACGAAATTTTGCACAGCTTAGTAAATTAGGTCTAGAAAGGAATGTGTTAAATTTTGTGAAAATCGGATTAAGATATAATATATATATTAATCTGATATATATGATATATATATATCAGATTAAGATATAGCTCACATATATATTTTCGTCCAATTTGTTGTAAATGGTGCCCTAAAGTCCCTGTATATCCTCCGATTTGTACCAAATTTGGATTTCATTCCATTTGGTGAAAAGTAAATGAAGAACTTAAATTGTGGCCGATGAAATCGGTTTAGATTTCTATATATTGCTTCAAAAATGCGACGTCTGTTAGGATTCCATTTGGTGAATATACCCAAAGTGGTGAAGGGTGTCATATAGTCGGTGACGTTTATTTTTTTATAAATTTTAGATTGGCATGTGGATGTTTATTTCGTCCGATTCCAATTCAATGGTCCTTCAAAAATGCTATGTCTTTTCTATCTACAGGATATTATACATATGAGCATCTCAGGTATGTACCCAAAGTGACAAAGACTTTTGAACTTTCCTTACTGGTTCTATATGGTAAAGATCTGATAATTTTGCTGGCCATTATAAAACTATGATTTTTTCCGCAACCACACTTCGACTAGTTTCGGTGCAGGCTTGAAGTTATTGTCAAGCTCAAATACCCAAACAAGCGGTATATTTTCCTCAGCGAAGAAAACCATAGCAATTTAAAAACATAGTCATCCAATTTGATGTAAAACAGCTAAAGAATCGTACTGATGTTACAAAGTATTTTACAATATTCTGCCGTATACTTCTGCCTAATCGATGAATTTTATATAAATCATACGCACCCTAACCCACTGTAATTAAAATAGAACAATTAAATACAACACCTGCAACAGCAACATTCTATCTATTTTCATTCTTCAAAAAATCGCATATTCTACCTTATGGGAATTTGATATCACATAGGTCTAACTACTTTCTTCTCTATGCCATTAATTTGCAGAACTCATACATATGTTGAGAAAAAACACATTTATTCATGGTAGGCCTATTTGCAATATTGTTTTTCCACTTGCAAAAAAAAAAAAAAACGTACACAATACAATTGCTTGCTCTCCTAATGGTTCAGTCATCTATAAATTGTCTAACAAATGTCATCCCCAAAGGCAATCATCAACAGCATAAAAATTGATTGCCACAAATTAGGTATACAAATCGAATCTATGTTTTAATTTCGTACAGAAACAAGGTGTACGAAAGTCTATACAAAACACAAGCATACAAATCTGAAAATTTAATAACCATAGGCAAACTGGAATTACCTTCAATATTCAATTATGACCAAAATGTAATTGGGAAAAAGTGAACACAAACCTAAGTATATTTGGTAAATCTATAATCTTCAATTTGTTTCAGATACACGTATATAATACTGGGTGAAGAAAATGAATGGGGTTGAAGTGACATAGAAGTTATCAACTGAACAAGGAAATATTTTCTTTAAAACAGAATATGTGTTGTGCAAGGAATCCAGCCATTGAAACAAAACAAGTAAAAAAATTCGAAAGTCAGATGGGACCGTCTGTATGATACTTCGCCACTTTGGGTATGTACAAGTGAGGTACCTACGATTCTTATGGTATGTTATGGTAAGTTTTATTTACATGGTGCACCATTTAGATAACATCGGATAAATAAATAAGTATTACAACAAAACTATACACTATGCTAAATTTCATGTAAATCAAGGCCCCTTGGTGCACCACCGACGACCGATGTTAACAAGACATAACACATGACATTCTATACTCAATTTGCTATGCTATGCAAATTATCGTCTCTTTCAACAAAACTAAACATACGTCATTCTAGCCTCAATATGATGCGATATTCCGAAATAACATTGACATGAAATTGAACAAACTTGAATATGTGATGTGGAACCTATGCTAAATTTAACTTCATTCGGGCAAGTTTAGAGTCCTTTGCGTACAATGGGACATATTAATATAAATCGATTATATTTACTTAAATTTAATCTCAGTCAGTTACTCGTTTGTAAAATATATGGAACCTGTGTCTGTATCTGTACCAATTAAAAAAATTCTATAACGTCATTCTAGACCCAATTTGATACGTTTCCTGTTTACCGGTGCAACGTTTACCTAAAATCCAACGAAAATACAAATGGCAGCTACATCTAAATCTGAACCCATTTCAACAAAATTGTGTGTCAATTGTACAAACTTTTGGTCTTTAGTGCACACTTTACATAAAATCGAAGAAAATATAAATGGGAGCTATATCTAAATTTGAACCGATTTTTACGAATCTTCTAGAATTAATTCAGTACGCTATGTCAAATTTCGAGCAAATCAAATGATTTTCAGATACATTGATGCGCCGATTACCTAAAATCGAATGAATATATATATATATATATATAGCTATATCTAAATCTAATATACTTTGTTTACCCTGTACCACAGTGTGGTAAAGGGTATAAATATATGGGAGCTATATTTAAGTCTAAACCAATTTTTATCAAATGCAATTGGGTGCATTTTGGAGTTGTGCCAAATTTCATCCATTTGAGGTTCTAA
Source organism: Musca vetustissima (assembly GCF_032173495.1). NCBI lineage: Eukaryota > Metazoa > Arthropoda > Insecta > Diptera > Muscidae > Musca > Musca vetustissima. The sequence continues at coordinate 4,971 of NW_026875366.1, forward strand.
ATGTGGCCTGTCCTCAAAATAAAGTGTGGGCCTTTCTCGTTTCCTTCTTCCTATTCACGACAGTGTGATGAAGAGTAAAAAACTTAATATTGAGGTGCCGTAATGTGGGAGTTAGGTTAGGTAGGGATGAAAAGAGGGGTGATTTACATCACCGCATGCCCAGTATACCGGTCTGCAAGACCGGTTAACTTTGGATCTTATTCTTATTATTCTTAATCTTATTGTCCAAAAATTCTGGGAATTCTGTTTTGTTTATGAACACCTTCATACCACCTAAGGACACCTTTTGTGAAAGAACCGACCTATTTTACAAAAGGTGTCATTTCCTACGAATTGAGTTCGGAAGCTTGAATATACTTGGCAGTGTCACAGAGAATGTTCTACATTTTTTGCTGTCTTCTCCAACCGCGATATACTAAGATTTGCTTTATCTTAACCCCATTGGGTCTCACCATAAAAAATTTCCCCCTCCATTCAACTGCAGCTGTCCAAGATTTTATTGTTGACGCATCTGTCACCTCTTTATGGTGCTCCTTTATAACTTTTCCAGACGCACTCCTAAAATGGCACCTCCTTGCCATTCGTTGCCGCTGTCTTTCTCTTTCGTGATTTCTAGTTAGGCATTTCGGAGTAAACGGATTTCATGGATTCGGATGCAACGTCTGATTTATTGATATTAAAGTTGGCATCCTCACCCTCAGTCAATGGATTTTCGCAGTATATTTTAATTTGGTTTAGTTATGCCTTCTCTTGTTATTAGCCAACGGGAAGTTATTTTTCTTTTTTGTGGGTTTAGAGTTCGTCAGCTCTTTGGATACCTAATCCTCTTCGCTACTTTGGAGGTTTATCTTTCTAAGCATTGGTTTGCTGTTCAATTTTGCTTATCCGGCTCATTCAAGCTATTTATCGTAAAGGATCTCATCAGCATCTACGATCCTAGTATGGTTGTATGAGTTGTGTCTTCATGTTCAGACTCAAATTTTGAGTTTGAATCCACTCCTGTCTCAGAAGGTTGGGCGTAGGTTGCTATTTCCCCTGTGGCCCTTAAACTCAGATCCATTTCTGCACACGCATGCAATGGTGTGTTTATCCAAAGAAAGGGATAATTATTAGTAATTTTTTACGATGTAGCACGTAACATACCAAATTTTGTGGTCTGTGATCTGTAGTTTTACGCTAAAGAAAATAAGGAAAACACCAACATTAGAACTTTAGTCAGAAGGAGGATATTTTTTAAAGAAAAGTTCTATATTCGGTTTGATTGAAAATCCCGCAAACAAAGATGTACAGATTTTTCTTCATGAACTTTAAAGTTACCACCAAAAACATCATTACGTCATAACTCCTAAAACGTGACCCTTGCCGAATTTGTCATTTTGGGTTCTTAACATAACTCCCCAAATCCTAAAGAATGAGTTCGATTTTGTTCCTGCGTACGAAGCTTTTAACGGCAACTACCAAATATCGGTATTTTTGGGAGTATGGAATGCATACATGTACTCACATTTATATAAAAACTTTTAAAATTATTGCCACTTGATTCGATAAACACAAATTTTCTGTCATCATCATAAAGTTGATGATTTCATGTCCGAACATTTCATCAATATCGCATATCTATCTCATCATCATTTCCTTCCTTACCCAAAAAATAAAAGGTCATAAATTGTACTATCAATTGCATTTGTGTTGAATTATTTTCATATTGCCTGGGCAATTCCAGAGATAACGGCACGTGTCAACACTGTGGTCATCATCTATTTGATGATAATACTGATGATGGTAATTGGCCCCCCTTCAAAGCCACTATGTGTGACAGTGTGTGGTTGTAGGCAAATTATTCTGATGATGATGGAATACAATGTTAACAGACTTACTGGCAGGCCAAACATTTCGTCATTAGGTCACAAATGTTCAAATTTAATGTGTCAGCAATAATGTTACTGTGTCCTTGGCCATGTTAGTGCCTTTTTATTTGAATAACTCAAGTCTAGCGTCATTCCCACCAAAAAACAACAACACTTGTTCACAGCGTTTGGCGAATAAAAGAGAGAAAAACGTTTTGCAGCCAAATTGTAACAATTTCCGGAAAGCACACGATAATAAGCATTAAAAACGGCCTCGATGGACAAAAAAGTGCTATTAAATTTCATCAGTGGCAACAAAAACTGAACTGATGGACACATAAAAAATGCTCGTAAAATATTTTCACTTTTTGCTTCAGCCCAGAATTTATTATGTCCAGATGCAGTTATGTCCGTTCACAATTTTAAATTAATACAGCTAGTCACAATTTGTTTTGGTTGATTCTCATAGGTTGTCCTTGTTTTCGTGGAAGGTTGAATTTTTATAGACACCAAAAAAAAAAAAACTGAAATTGTTTTTGTTGTTTATCTGGTGTTAAATTTAATATTTCCTGATGAGCTTAATTACTATGAGTTTGCTTTGTGATGGCGTTCCTCTCGAAATTGGATAATTGAAAAGATTAAGTTGTATACCCTCCAACACTAGTATGGAGCGTATAACGAAGTTACGAGCATCATCATAATTCTTTCCAATCTATTAAAGTATATTAATTCTTAATAGCCGTAATATTGAGGAAATTAACAATATCAGTCCACGTTCAGACATAAACCATATATATCTATACTAATAAAAGAGTAAGTGGTTGACTGACTGACTGATTTAACGATTCATCAACGACCAGACGAAACGGCTGTCTAAAGGTGTCAGATAAGGCTGGATTTTTGGAAATTCGTACTAGAACGGTACGAAAAGTACTAAATGTGATACCATTTGTATTTGGCGAAACGGTGCAGCTAGAACTTTGAAATTTGGATTGGTGGTCGCTGACGGAGTGTAGGATAGATGTACCAAAGGGTTTCTTGAAATTCGAACTATAAATATTCGAACAGTACAAAAATTTACTTAATTTGGTACAATATTGTAGCTTGTGAATGGATTGAGCTAAAACTTTAAATTTGGAATGCATATTAAGGTTGAGCAGTAGGGTCGATATGAGAAGAGTTTGGAAAGCGTGTACTCATGTGTACGAAAAGTACTATATGGTACTATATTTGGTACAAATTTGATTTGAAGGTATAAATCCAGCTGGAATGCTGAAAATTTAAAGTAAAAGTACCGTCGGAGTGTAGGATTAGGATATGTACGTAGTTTTGGAAAATTGTTACTTATGTATACGAAAAGTACTTAATCGTACTATAATTGGTACAATTTGGATTTGGGTGAAGCGATAGAGCTGGAACAATGAAATTTGGTGTTAGTATCAATAGAGCTAGAATCATGGAAATTGGAGCCGGGATCACTGTGGAGGTGTAAAATTGAAATATGTATGAAGTTTTAGAAATTCGTACTAATGTGTACTAAATTTGGTAAAATTTAAATTGTGGGTAAAGCGATAGAGTTGAAATCATGAAATTTTGATTTAGGATCACTGTGGGGGTGTTGGTTTGGGTTAAGTAGGAAGTTTTGAAAATTCGTTCTACTGTGTACTAAATTTGTACAATTTGAATTGTGGGTAAACCAATAGTGTTGGAATCCTGTACTAAATTTGGTACAATTTGAATTGTGGGTGAACCGATAGATTTAGAATCCTGAAACTTGGATTTAGGATCGCTGTGGGGATGTAGGATTGGGGTATATATTAAGTATTGTAATTGGTACTACTGCGTACAAGATTTGGTACAATTTGAATTGTGAGTGAACCTATGGAGTTGTAATCCTGAAACTTGGATTTAGGATGACTGTGGGAGAGTAGGATTGGGGTATGTCGGAAGTTTTGGAAATTCGTACTACTGTGTACTAAATCTGGTACAATTTAATAGTATTGGCATTCTGAAACTTGGATTTAGAATGACTGTGGGAGTGTAGGTTTGGGGTAGGAAGGAGGTTTTAGAAATAAGTACTACTGTGTACTAAATTTGCTACAATTTAAATTGTGGGTGAACCAATATAGTTGGAATCCCAATAGGGTTGGATTTAGGATCACAGTGGAAGTGTAGGATTGGGTATATAGGATGTTTTGGGATTGGTACTACTGTATACAAAATTTGGTACAATTTGAATTGTGAGTGAACCTATGAAGTTGGAATCCTGAAACTTGGGTTTAGAATCACTGTCGGTGTGAAAGATTGGGGTATTTAGGAAGTTTTGGATATTCGTACTACTGTGTACTAAATTTGGTACAATTTAAATTGTGGGTGAACCAATATAGTTGGAATCCTGAAATTTGAATTTGGAATCATTGTGGGGGTGTAGGATCGGGACATGCATGAAGTTTTGTTGGATGGTTGAACAGGGTACTTATGGAAATAATGTGTGCTAAACGGGAAATTTGGATTTGGATGAACCTTTAGAGCTCGAATCATGAAATTTGGTACTAGATGGTACTCAAATTTAATTTATGGTCGATGTTAATGTGTGAATTGGTTTTTCTGACATATGCAGTTTGCTGTGAAAATAAAATAATATGTTAATACATGTTTATATATTTCCTACATTCGCTAACGAAGTTGCGGGCATATATATATATATATATATATATATTACATTATCATGTATTGTCCTCCTTCCTTTAGACAAGTGGATGGAATTGGCACCAACTATGATACCCTTCATCACATTGGGTATATTCTACATATGTCTCCTAACAGACGTCGCCTTTTCGAAAGAACATTGACATGAAATTTAACGAATTTGAATATGTGATCATTATGCCTTCTGGGAACTATTCTAAATTTCATTTCATTTGAGAAAGTTTACAGTCGTTTGCGTACGATGGGTTAAATTTAATGTAAATCGATTTAGAACAAACTGGATTCACGTTATTCGGTAGGTCGTACTCTTCCAAAATTTAATCACAATTAAATAGGGCACCAAAGTCACTTTATATCCTCCAATTTGCACGAAATTTGGCACACCGTACTGAATCGAGTCTAAAATAATGTGTGGTATCGTGAAAATCTATTAGGATTTAGATATAGCTCCCATAGATACTTCGTCCGATTTTAGGTAAATAGTTCACCAGTATCCGCCTA
>NW_026875367.1:0-10154 GCF_032173495.1 Musca vetustissima
GAATACTAAATCAAAATGAACACGTGTCAAATAAAAATAGAGAACAATTTTCGAATTTTCAATACATGATGGAATGTATTGGGGAAGGACTCTTCTCAAATGGTAAGGGTAATCAATGGAATTCATAGAATTTATGTGACAATAGTATCAAATAAATAAAAATATTCAATTCTATCAAGATTTGTATGAAAATCCAATTTAATTTATGCACTAAAATTAAATGGTCTTCGAAAAAATGGTTTTTAAAATATACGCTTATAAATGGTGTCTAAAAATTTATTTATTTTGAAATACTGGCTTAAGGACAAATATTTTTATAGATCCTCAACTATATATGCAGGCTTGTGGATGACTTCTGAAAACATATTGAAGGGCCTATTGAGCGTATGATTATTGCCACCACGTATACGCCTTGAAAATAAATTATTTTTAAAGATATCCTGGAAAAAATATTCTTTTAAAAGTCAGAGAAAAAATAGTTTATAAAATCTGAGCTTCTATTTGCGCTGAAAAATATTCTTTAAAAACACCTGAGCTTCTCTTTGTCACAGAAAAAAATTTTCTTGAAAAAGTTTCCAGGTTTCTCCTTGTCCGAAAAATATAATCTTTACAAAACTCAAGCTTCGCTTTTCCTCAAAAAATTTCTTCTAAATATCCAAGCTTCTTTTTTTTCCAGAAAAAAAAATTCTGTAAAAATTTATGGTCACTGATTTGTTTTAAAATCAACACTAATGCATTCCCTATGAATGAAGAAGGTTCTATAGGGAGTATGAATATTGATACAACGTATACGACATGGTGGCCGATTTATATGTTTTCATTAATAGAATCTTGTTTGTCACGAAGAAAATATGCTTTAAAAAATCCACCATTCAGGTTATCCAGAGAAAATGTGCTTTAAAAACAAACGCTTCTGTTTTTCCCAGATAAAATATGCTTTAGATACCTCGCGTTGCTGTTTGAAGCAGAGAAATTCCTAAAAGGATGTTCTTCTAAACATCCAAGCTTATTTTTTCCAGAAAAAAACCTGTAAAAAATCGATGGTTTTATTATTAATTATAATATTATTTTTAAAAATCTACACGCTTCTGTTTGTCCCAGAGAAAATTTTCTTAAAAATTTCCATTGTTGAGACAATCCTTGTTTTTATTTTAAATCCATATTGTAGGTCCTAGAGAGCGTATAACTATTGTCACCATGTATACGCAATGAGGGTCAAATTATTTAGTTTCATTAAAGAAATTTTATTTGGCCGAAAAATATTCTAGAAGAAAGCCAGTATGACGAATGTTGTAAAACCTACCTAAAATCGGACGAAAAAATATATGTATAAAAAAATAATATATATAAGCAATATTTAAATCGGAATCAATTTTCATGAAATTTAACACACATTGTTCTACACTTAATTCAGTACGATTTGCAAAATTTCGTGCAAATCTAAGGAAATTATGTATGGGAGCTATTTGTAAATCTAAACCTATTTTCACGAAACTTAGCACACAACATTATAGGCCTATTACAGTAGGCTATGCCAAATTTCGTGCAAATCGAAGGATATATAGGGACTTTGGTGCTCCATTTACATAAAATCTGACGAAAATATATATGGGAGCTATATCTAAATTTGACCCGATTTTCAGGAACATAACACACATCATTCTATACCTAATTCATTACGCTGTGCCAAATTTCGTGCAAATCGAAAGATATTTAGGAAATTTGGTGCACCATTTACCTTAATTCGAACGAAAATATATATATGGGAGCTATATCTAAATCTGACCCGACTTTCTCGAAACTTGACGCACACCACTCTAGCCTCAATTCAGTACCCTATGCTAAATTTCGTGAAAATCGAAAGATATATAGGGACTTTGGTGCCCCATTTACCTTAAATCGAACGAAAATATATATGGGAGCTATATCTTAATCTGACCCGATTTTCTCGAAACTTGACATATATATGGGAGCTATATCTTAATCTGACCCGATTTTCTCGAAACTTGACATACATCATTCTTGCCTCAATTATGTACCCTATGCCAAATTTCGTGCAAATCGAAAGATATGTAGGGACTTTGGTGCCCCATTTACCTTCCATCGGACGAAAATATATATGGGAGCAATATCTAAATCTGACCCGATTTCCTCGAAACTTGACACACATCATTCTTGCCTCATTTCAGTACCCTAGGCTAAATTTCGTAAAAATCGAAGGATATGTAGGGACTTTGGTGCCCCTTCAATCAAACGAAAATATATATGGGAGTTATATCTAAATCTGAACCGATTTTCACGAAACTTAGCACACATCATTCTAGACCTAATTCAGTAGGCTAAACCAAATTTCGTGCAAATCGAAAGAGATATATATAGACCATTTACCATAAATCGTGCGAATATATATATATGGGAGCTATATCAAAATTTGAATTGATTTTCTCCATTTTCAATAGGGTTCGTCCTTGGGGCAAATAAGTGACATGTGCCAAATTTCATTCAAATCGGATCATAAATGCGACCTGTTCTTTGTTTACAATTTAACATGGACAGACAGACAGACGGACGGACATAAATCGACTTAGAAAGTGATTCTATGCATATTCTCAAAAGGAACCATGTTTCTATCTCGTTTCCTTTTGCCTGTTACAAACATATGCACAAAAGATATAATACCCTGTACCACAGTGTGGTGAAGGGTATAAAAAGTAAAGCTTCCGTTTATCCTAGAAAAATATGCTAAAAAACCATCCCGCTTATGTACGTCCTATAAATATATTCTTTAAAAAACCTTTTGTTTGTCCAAGAAAAAATATAATTAAAAAAAAATCCAATCTTATGTTTGCCCTAGAATTTTTTTTAAAGAAAATCCAAATTTCGTTTTGCGTAGATTTTTTTTTAATCCAACCCTCTGTTTGCTTAGAAAAATATACTTCAATAAATCTATATACTATATATATACTTCATCTAAATCTAGTATTCTTTAATAAATCCACGCTTTGTGGCTCATTAAAAAAGTATTCTTTACCTTGTTGGTTTAAAATAAAACACTTTTTTTAATAAATTCACTTCTTAATTACTATTTAAAAAGTAAAAGACTAGGGATTATAGAGCGTATGACTGTTGACATTACGTATACGTCCTATCGCCAAAATTGTTTTGTTTCTAAGAAAAGTGGTCTCATTCGATGCTTAATTATTGTACGCTTCATTTACTCCTTAAGAAGTATTTAATAAATCCGTGTCTTGTGGCTTCTAGAAAAAATATTAGTTAATGAAGTTAAGCCTTATTGGTCCTGAAAAAATGTTAAATAATATTTTTTTAAGGATCCAATCAGATGTGGGTTTATTAAATAATATTTCCATTATCTCCCAAGTACGTATGGTGCATGACACAACGTATACGCCCTTGTGCTCCATTTTAAGTATGCATTTAAATTCTATTGACATTGAAAATTCATTACAAATTACAATTATTTACGCCAAATTTAGTCCTTAATAAATCTTGGTTTCTAGAAAAATATTCGTTAATGAATTTACGCCTTATTGGCCCTGAAAAAATGTTAAATAATATTTTTTTAAGGATCCAATCAGACGTGGGTTTATTAAATAATAGTTGTATTATCTCATCAGTGCGTATGGTGTATGTCACAACGTATACGCCCATGTGCTCCATTTTAAGTATGCCAAATGCAATTGAAATTGAAAATTTATTACAAATATTCAGGTCGAATTTAGTCCTTAAGAAATCGTTAATAAATCCGTGACTTGTGGCTTCTTAAAAATTATCTGTTAATGAATCAAATTCATGTCATATGTGTTCCTGAATAATATTTTTTAATAAATTTAGGCCTTAGAAATCTTTGAAAAAATTATTCGTTCATAAATTCACGCACATTTGGAAAAAAATAGTCGCTAAAAAATCTAAGCCTTTTAGGTCCCAAAAAAATATTCCTTAAGAATAGCCTTAAAAATATTTAATAACAATTTGACGAAAAAATATTCTGAAATATATGGCTCCGTGAAAAAATATTCGATCTGTCCAACAAAAAATATTTTTTAGAAAATTTAGTTTCTCTTTATAGCAAAATTCAAGTTCTAATATTGCGTATGAGTATTGTCACCATGTATACGCCATGCCGGCCCATTTATTTGTTATCATTAATGCCTAATTATTTCAAGGATTAATGAAATTATGATTTTATTTAATTTGTCAATATCTATTTTAAATTTAAATAAATACCCATCCCAGGTGCCTCATTCGAAATCCAATTTAAATAGATTAACCAGTAAGGAAAGCAGTAAAGTCGGACGGGGCCGACTATATGATACCCTTCACCACTATGGGTATATTAAACAGGACTATTAACATGAAATTGGATGAAATAAAATATGTGATATTTATCTACATGTGAATCTACCTAGATCTATCCATAAAGTATGTAAATCGACTTCAAACAAATAAAAATAGGTCATCCGTTGGGCTATGTCTGTACTTCTACAAAACCCAACTACGTAATTCTATGCTCAAGTTTGTAAGTTGTGCAAAATTTGATGTCGATCTGACTAACATGAGGAATTTGATGCCCAATTTACTTGAAATCGGGCAAAAAAATATATATGGAAGGTCTGTCCAAATATTAAGCGATTTCAAACAAACTTGTCACAGGTTAGGTTATACTAATTTCAGAACGTTTTGTTCCTATTGGTTCCTTGGTGCGTCAATCACTTAAAATCAATCTAAATTAAAAAGGGAGCTATATCTAAATCTGGACCGATTTTCACGAAACAACGCAGACATCACTCTAGGCTCAATTCAGTACGTTATGCCAAATTTTGTGCAAAACGAAAGATATATAGGGACTTTGGTGCAACATTTACATGAAATCGGACGAAACTATATGTGGGAGCTATATAGAAATCAGTACCGATTTTCTCGAAACTTGGCGGACATCACTCTAGGCTCAATTCAGTACGTTATGCCAAATTTCGTGCAAATCGAAGGATATATAGGGACTTTGGTGCACTATTTATTTGAAATTGGACGAAACTATATATGGGAGCTATATCTAAATCAGGACCGATTTTCACGAAACTTGGCAGACATCATTCTAGGCTCAATTCAGTACGTTATGCTAAATTTCGTGCAAATCGAAAGATATATAGGGACTTTGGGGCAACATTTACATTAAATCGGACGAAACTATATATGGGAGCTATATAGAAATCTGGACCTATTTTCTCGAAACTTGGCAGACATCACTCTAGGCTTAATTCAGTACGATATGTCAAATTTCGTGCAAATCGAAAGACATATGGGGACTTTGGGGCACCATTTCCATGAAATCGGACGAAACTATATATGGGAGCTATATAGAAATCTGGACCGATTTTCTCGAAACTTGGCAGACATCACTCTAGGCTTAATTCAGTACGATATGTCAAATTTCGTGCAAATCGAAAGACATATGGGGACTTTGGGGCACCATTTACATGAAATCGGACGCAACTATATATGGGAGCTATATCTTAATCTGGACCGATTTTCACGAAACTTGGCAGACATAATTCTAGGCTCAATTCAGTACGTTATACCAAATTTGGTGCAAATCGAAAGATATATAGGGACTTTGGTGCACCATTTACATGAAATCGGACGAAACTATATATGGGAGCTATATCTAAATCTGGACCGATTTTCACGGACGGACATGCATAAATCGACTTAGAAAGTGATTCTATGCATATTCTCAAAAGGAACCACGGGTCTATCTCGATTATTTTTGCCTGTTACAAACATATGCACAAAGACATAATACCCTGTACCACAGTGTGGCGAAGGGTATAAAAACAATTTGTCCAGTTTGTTTACTTTTAATCAACTATTATTATTATTATTATTAAATGTTTATACATAAATTTAATATAAATATTTGTTTTCCTTCGGTTTTTTTCGGTGGTTACTCCAACAAATGATATCTCGCGCACAAACACACACACAAATACATATTTATGTACATACTTTATTAACACTTTTCTGTTTTATTTGTACATTGGCAGATGGCTCGAGCTGCTAAGCGAACACAAACATACACATAAACGTCCCCACAAAAATTGTAATTAATTAATATATAATTATGTAAATACAGCATCTATTCAGCCAACGATCTGGCTTATCAATAACAACAAAAGCTCAATTAACATTAAATAACAAAAATTATGCATGCACGAAAAAGAAATTATGCGTGTGATATTATTGTTAGCTGAGAGGCTGAGGGGTTGGATGGCATCGGGAGGGTGGCTGGTTGGCAGGTGTTAATTATTAATTTTATGCAAATAAATATTCGAAATATGGTACGTTTTTATGTTCAATGATAAATGACAAATAAATTATAGAATAATTTCTAATTTTCCAATCAGTTGATAATAAACAATGTGTGATTTTGTTCTTGTGTGTGTGTGCGCTACTTCATGGTCGAATGAATAATGATTAATTAACATTGACGAGGTTTAACTTTAAAGGTAAAGGGGAAAATGTAGAAATATTCGAAAATAGATCAAATGACAAGTAAATTCTATTGCTTTGATCCATTTAACAGTAATAGAAAACTCAAGGTGCCATAGAGCGTATAACTACTGTCACAACGTATACGCCATAATGATTTTTGGTAAATAAAATTAAAAAGGCTCCCAATAAGGCGTGAATTTATTATCGAATACTTTTCAGGGATCCAATCAGGCGTGGATTTATTAAAAAAATTTCAGGCTCCCAACAAGGCGTGGATTTATTAAAGAATATTTTTTCAGGCTCCCAACAAGGCGTGGATTTATTAAAGAATATTTTTTCAGGCTCCCAACAAGGCGTGAATTTATTAAAGAATATTTTTTCAGGCTCCCAACAAGGCGTGGATTTATTAAAGAATATTTTTTCAGGCTCCCAACAAGGCGTGGATTTATTAAAGAATATTTTTTCAGGCTCCCAACAAGGCGTGGATTTATTAAAGAATATTTTTTCAGGCTCCCAGGCTCCCAACAAGGCGTGGATTTATTAAAGAATATTTTTTCAGGCTCCCAACAAGGCGTGGATTTATTAAAGAATATTTTTTCAGGCTCCCAACAAGGCGTGGATTTATTAAAGAATATTTTTTCAGGCTCCCAACAAGGCGTGGATTTATTAAAGAATATTTTTTCAGGCTCCCAACAAGGCGTGGATTTATTAAAGAATATTTTTAAGGGGTCACCAGAGGCGTGGATTTATTAAAGAATATTTTTTCAGGGTCTCCAAGAGGCGTGGATTTATTAAAGAATATTTTTTTAAGGGACCCAACAAGGCGTGGATTTATTAAATAATATTTTTTTCAAGGACCCAACAAGGCGTGGATTTATTAAATAATATTTTTTTAAGGGACCCAACAAGGCGTGGATTTATTAAATAATAGTTTTTCAGGCTCCCAACAAGGCGTGGATTTATTAAAGAATATTTTTTCAGGCTCCCAACAAGGCGTGGATTTATTAAAGAATATTTTTCAAGGGCCAACTGAGGCGTGGATTTATTAAAGAATATTTTTCAAGGGCCAACTGAGGCGTGGATTAATTAAAGAATATTTTTCAAGGGCCAACTGAGGCGTGGATTTATTAAAGAATATTTTTCAAGGGCCAACTGAGGCGTGGATTTATTAAAGAATATTTTTCAAGGGCCAACTGAGGCGTGGATTTATTAAAGAATATTTTTCAAGGGCCAACTGAGGCGTGGATTTATTAAAGAATATTTTTCAAGGGCCAACTGAGGCGTGGATTTATTAAAGAATATTTTTCAAGGGCCAACTGAGGCGTGGATTTATTAAAGAATATTTTTCAAGGGCCAACTGAGGCGTGGATTTATTAAAGAATATTTTTCAAGGGCCAACTGAGGCGTGGATTTATTAAAGAATATTTTTCAAGGGCCAACTGAGGCGTGGATTTATTAAAGAATATTTTTCAAGGGCCAACTGAGGCGTGGATTTATTAAAGAATATTTTTCAAGGGCCAACTGAGGCGTGGATTTATTAAAGAATATTTTTCAAGGGCCAACTGAGGCGTGGATTTATTAAAGAATATTTTTCAAGGGCCAACTGAGGCGTGGATTTATTAAAGAATATTTTTCAAGGGCCAACTGAGGCGTGGATTTATTAAAGAATATTTTTCAAGGGCCAACTGAGGCGTGGATTTATTAAAGAATATTTTTCAAGGGCCAACTGAGGCGTGGATTTATTAAAGAATATTTTTCAAGGGCCAACTGAGGCGTGGATTTATTAAAGAATATTTTTCAAGGGCCAACTGAGGCGTGGATTTATTAAAGAATATTTTTCAAGGGCCAACTGAGGCGTGGATTTATTAAAGAATATTTTTCAAGGGCCAACTGAGGCGTGGATTTATTAAAGAATATTTTTCAAGGGCCAACTGAGGCGTGGATTTATTAAAGAATATTTTTCAAGGGCCAACTGAGGCGTGGATTTATTAAAGAATATTTTTCAAGGGCCAACTGAGGCGTGGATTTATTAAAGAATATTTTTCAAGGGCCAACTGAGGCGTGGATTTATTAAAGAATATTTTTCAAGGGCCAACTGAGGCGTGGATTTATTAAAGAATATTTTTCAAGGGCCAACTGAGGCGTGGATTTATTAAAGAATATTTTTCAAGGGCCAACTGAGGCGTGAATTTATTAAAGAATATTTTTCAAGGGCCAACTGAGGCGTGGATTTATTAAAGAATATTTTTCAAGGGCCAACTGAGGCGTGAATTTATTAAAGAATATTTTTCAAGGGCCAACTGAGGCGGGGATTTATTAAAGAATATTTTTCAAGGGCCCAGTGAGGCTATTTGAAGTATGAATTTATTGAAAAGAATAGGAACCGTGGCAAAGAGGTGGGTAACAAAGCGGGAATTTTTTATACCCTTCACCACACTGTAGTACAGGGTATTATGTCTTTGTGCATATGATTGAAACAGGCAAAAGGAAACGAGATAGACACATGGCTCCCATTGAGAATATGAATAGAATCACCTTCTAAGTCGATTTATGCATGTCCGTCCGTCCGTCTGTCTGTTGGTGTTAAATTGTAAACAAAGTCGCATTGATGACCCGAATTGGATGAAATTCGGCATATGTCATTTATTCGGCCCAAGGACAAACCCTATTGAAATTGGGAAAAATCGGTTCAGATTTAGATAGAGCTCCCAATGTCCCTATATATCATTCGATTTGCACTGAATTGAGCCCAGAATGATGTGTTTCGGTTCAGATTTAGATATAGCTCTCATATACATTTTCGTCCGATTTTATGTAAATGATGCACCAATGTCCTTATATATCATTCGATTTGTACGAAATTTGGCATGGCGTACTAAATTAAGTCCAGAATGATGTGTGCTAAGTTTCGTGGAAATCGGTTCAGATTTAGATATAGCTCCCATATATATTTTCATACGATTTAAGGTAAATGCTGCACCAAGGACCCTATATATTCTTCGATTTGCACGAAATTTGGCATATGGTGTAGCAAAGTCCCATCTATCTTTCGATTTGGACGAAATTTGGCATTGCGTACTGAATTGAGTCTAGAATGATGTTTGTTAAGCTTCGTGAAAATCTGTTTGGATTTAGATATAGCTGCCATATATATATATTTGTCCGATTTAAGGTAAATGGTGTAGCGAAGTCCCTAAATAGCTTTCGATTTGCACGAAATTTAGCACTGCGTACTGATTTAGGCCTAGAATGATGTCTGTCAAGTTTCGAGAGAATCGATTCCAGATTTAGATATTGGTCCTATATATATTTTCGTCCTATTTAAGGTAAATGGTGCACTGAAGTCCCTAAATATCTTTCGATTTGCACGAAATTTGGCACAGCGTACTGAATTAGGCCTAGAATGGTGTCTGTCAAGTTTCGAGAAAATCGGTCCAGATTTAGATATAGCTCCCATATATAGTTTCTTTCGATTACATGTAAATGGTGCCCCAAAGTCCCTATATATCTTTTGATTTGAACGAAATTTGGCATAACGTACTGAATTAAGCCTAGAGTGATGTCTGCCAAGTTTGGAGAAAATCGGTCCAGATTTAGATATAGCTCCCATATATAGTTTCGTTCGATTTCATGTAAATGGTGCT
>NW_026875368.1:0-10321 GCF_032173495.1 Musca vetustissima
TGACAATATCCTCAAACATACTCCGAAACATATCAAAGGCTGGTTGCAGGAGACAAAAATCAGAGTTTTATAATGCAAGAATTAACCTATAGAAAAATCTTTGGAGATTCACAAACACGTAAACACAACACATAATGCGTGGAATAGTATATCCAAGGATCAAATTGGGTTTCATATAGAGTCAATGCCTCGGTGCTGCCGTATTCAAAAATAATGGTTATGCTGTCAATAAGTAGCAACATTTCTTTATTTATAAGAACAAATTAAAAAAAATAAAACTGGGACAATTTAGTATTCCATAGATTAATTTTTTATTTTAAAATAAATTATACGTCTACATTTTCAGTTTTTGTTCTAAGTAAATAAAATTACCTATTTATTTCTGGAAACAAACGGTCACAATTTATTTTAAAAAGTTGCAGGTCATTTATTCATTTTGTAATTACAGTTAGGTTGGGGAAAAAAATCCATTATTTTTCGTCGATAAAATCGGAGAAATGATCGACGTTGACCGGCATGTTAGCAGTCGTAACATCGCCCAGGAGCTAAAAATCGACCATAAAACTGTTTTAAACCATTTACACAAAGCTGGATTCAAAAAGAAGCTCGATGTTTGGGTGCCACACCAATTAACAGAAAAAAGGATGGATGAAATTTCCATCTGCGAAGCCTTGGCCAAACGGAATAAGATAGACCTACTTCTTAAACGGACGGAGACTGGAGATGAGAAATGGATCACATACGATAACCAAATGCGAAAACGATCGTGGTCAAAGAGCGGTGAAGCAAAAACGGTGGCCAAACCAGGTCTAACGGCCAGGATGGTTCTTCTATGCATTTGTCTACTGTCAACAACTGGACCGTTTGAAGATAGTAATTGACCAGAAACGGCCAGAAGTGGCCAACAGGAGAGGTGTCGTGTTCCACCAGGACAACGATAGGCCACACATATCTACAGTGACTCGCCAGAAACTTCGGAAGCTTGGTTGTGAAGTTTTAATGCATCCGACATACAGTCCGGACTTGGCACCAAGCGATTACCTTTTTTTGTTGCATTGCAAACTTTCTTTAAAGATAAAAAATTGGTATCTAGGGAGGGAGGATTGTAAAAATCGACTACTAAAGTTTTTTGCAAATAGAGAGTAGGACTTCTTTGAGAGAGGCATTATGAAGTGACCTTTAAAATGGCAACAAATCATACAACATAATCGTATATTCCGAAAAATGTTAAATAAAGTCCTATAGTTCATATAAAAATAATGGATTTCTATTTCCCCAACCTAATAAAATACTCTCTCAAAATAGTTGTGTACGGTATAAATAGAGGTATGAACCAAGTAAAAAAGATGTTCAAATGGTTCTGGGTTAAATATTTTGTAATCCCAAGGCACCATAGCATGGAGTGTATATTAACTTTGCCATTCACTTTGTAACTCCTCAATTGTTACATGTCATGCCATAACTTAATGTAAAACTCCCATATAA
This sequence comes from Musca vetustissima, assembly GCF_032173495.1. NCBI lineage: Eukaryota > Metazoa > Arthropoda > Insecta > Diptera > Muscidae > Musca > Musca vetustissima. The sequence continues at coordinate 1,486 of NW_026875368.1, forward strand.
CGATACCCTATTTTGAATATTGGAGGATTTAGGACATTTTATTTTGATACTTTAGGTGACAAATTTGTCTACCATCACGTTAAAACATCATTAAGTGCAGTGTCTCACAACCTTGAATCTGGTGAACTTATTTTCACTTTATCGTTATATGGTAAAATTAACCATTATTCTACATTACCTACTTTTCAATATAAAATCCAGGAAATTTTAACCACAATATTATTTAAACGTTCTGCTTCGAAACGTTTGTTAATTAACCGGTATTCATATGCAGTAACACGTATCTGCATACAAAATAAAAATAAAATCAAAACAACAATAACAGCAACGATTTTCAGTCATACGAGTATACTAGTGTGAAACGTAAAAAAATCGATGTAGTTCAAAGACCTGTCTTACAATTGAACTGACGCTGGATTACATTGATTCAGACTGATTGACATGCTCTTAAGTGTGGTAGTAATGTGTCCATGCGATAAACAGTCATTGATTGTTTTTCTGTCAAGAAATATAATTGTACTGATAATTACGTATTAATATTTCTGGTGCATTTTTTACCAGAGGCAAACTGCACTGTTGCGGCGAAACGTCACAAAAAATGTGTAATTATTACGACATATATTACGTCAATATAAATTTACATTAACATTAAGTAATATGTATGCATGTATATTTGTTTTAATTTTGTCTGAAAGTAAATGCTAATTTTAGAATTCAGTAATGGAATGATGGTGATTAACAGTTTTAGCGTATTTTTAAATAAAATTACTAAATTGAATTTTAAACGTCGATTATATGATTCATTTAATCGATAATTAACGCAAAATAAATGAACATTAAGTCGTTTAGCGCTTTTGTAGTATATTAACACACATTAATAGTCTGATTTTTTAAATATTTAAAATTCACAAAGCAACAAAATAATGTGGAAGTGAGAATTCCTTTGGGAATGAAAGCCCTTGGTGAGTATATTAGGAACCCAGAAGGGTAAATTTGCCATAGTATAAGTTTTTATCTATGACGTCATGCATTCTTTTCTGGTGGGATTGTATGAAATGTGAGTCAATGATGGAAAGTTAGAAAGATGTACAAAATGATTTTTGGAAATTCGACCTATAAGTGTACGAAAAGTACTGAATTTAGTTCTAATTATATATTGAACATATATAGATAGGGTTTAGGAGGTCGTACTTATATTTAAAGAAAAAATGGTACTAAATTCGGTACAAGTTGGATTTAGGTGAACAGATAGAACTGGAGTCTTGAAACTGGGAATTAAAATGACTTTTAGAGTGTAGGATTGAGGTAGTTTAGGAAAATCGTATTTACGACTACAAAAAGTAATAAATTATACTAAATTTTATACAATTTCGATGTTGTCCTTAAATGTGGACTTACGATTATTATTGGAGTGTATGACTGAGGTAGTACTTACGGGTACAGTAAGTTCCAAATTTGATACAATTTGTATTTTGGTGAGCGGGTAGAACTGCAATCCTGAAAGTTGCAACTATTATTACTGTGGGAATATGTGTACGAAAAGTATAGAATGGTACCAAATCTGGTACAATTTGGATTTTGGTGAACTGATAGAGCTGAAATTCCTAAATTTGGACTTACGATTAAAATTTGAAACCGGGATTGAGGCAATTTCAGAAATTCGTACTTATGAGTACGAAAAGTTTTAAATTTGGAATAATTTTGAATTTGGTGTAAATAAGATTACTGTTAGAGTGTAGAATTAGGGTAGTTTTGAAAGTTCGTACTTATGGGTCTGAATAGTACTAACTTTGGTACAAATTGGATAAGGGTGTAAGGCTGTAATCTTGAAATTGGGAATTAAAATGACTGTTCGATTGTAGGATTGAGGTAGTTTAGGAAATTCGTATTTATGGGTCCTAAGCAATTCTAAATTTAATACAATTTGGATTTTGGATGAACGGATAAAGCTGGAATCCTATTTGGGATATTTATTGCTGTTTTAGAATGTAGGTAGTCTTAAACATGTGTACTTATGTGTTCGAAACGTGCTGAATGGAACTAAAGGTAGAACCTGTACGTATTTGCTAAAATATATAATTGGAATTCTGATCACTTTTAAATCTTTAAATTGGAAATAAGAAAGATATTTCGGAGATTAGTGCATATGTGTATGAAATGGTAATTAACTTGATATTTGACGTAGGCATAGAGGTGGAATTCGGAATTATAGTACAACAAATTATGCAGTATAAACGATTTTCATATAAAATATTATTTATTTGCTTTGTAATCTCTTTTTTGGATTTTTGGTGCACCATTTACTTAGATCGTACGAAAATATATATGGGAGCTATATCAAAATCTGAATCAATTTCAATGAAACTTTTCACAACTATGGTTAATACTAAATTTAGTACGTTGTACAACATTTTGACCCAATCGGCCTATTTTTGGGTCTTTGGTGTACCCTTTACTTAAAATCGGGCGAAACATTGTATGGGTGCAATATCTATATTTTAACCAATTTTTCCCAATTTTAATAGGGTTCGTCCTTGAGCTATATAAATGAACTGACCCAACAGACAGTCAGACGGACACACATGCATAGATCGGCTCAGAAATTGATTCTATGCATATTCCCAAAAGGAACCTAGTTTCTATCTCGTTTCCTTTTGTATGTTACATACATATGCACAAGGCAGGGACCGTAACGGTTATAACTTATATCAAATCAGGTAAAAAATAACTGTTATTATGTGACCTAAATAAAAAAATCCACTTTAATTATTTATTTTTTAACGGAAAAAATAAACGTTGATTTTTAACTGTTAAAAATGATTTTTATTTTTTCCGTCAAAAATAAAAGTCTTTTTGGGGTTTTTATTTTTTCCGTCAAAAATAACAGTTTTTTTGGGACTTTTATTTTTTCCGTCAAAAATAACAGTTTTTTGGGACTTTTATTTTTTCCGTCAAAAATAAGTCTTTTTGGGACTTTTATTTTTTCCGCCAAAAATAAAAGTCAATTTGTGATTTTTATTTTTTCCGTCAGGAAATAAAAGTCTTTTTACGTAAATAAACATATAGAGTTTGGTACCAGTTATATAACCTTTGACCTAATAGTCAGGGTAATGATTCTTTAATTTATATTCATGATTTGGTACACTAGACTATTTTTTAAAAATTTATAACAAATATTTTTTACATTTGATCTTGATTACTTATGTGTACACTTATTGTAATAAGGACAGAGATTTATAAATTGTAATTTTATAACTGATTATAAGTTGTATAAACTTCTTTACATAAAAAGAGTTTTATTTCTTGACGGAAAAAATAAAAATCCCAAAAATACTTTTATTTTCTGACTGAAAAAATAAAAATCCCAAAAAGTATTTTATTTTTGACGGAAAAAATAAAAGTCCCAAAAAGACTGTTATTTTTGACGGAAAAAATAAAAGTCCCAAAAAGACTTTTATTTTTGACGGAAAAAATAAAAATCCCAAAAAGACTTTTATTTTTGACGGAAAAAATAAAAATCATTTTTAACAGTTAAAAATCAACGTTTATTTTTTCCGTTAAAAAATAATCCTTAACATGGGAACTGAGAGTGTTTTCTCAAGATCACTCAATATCCTTAATGGGCTCCTCAATACGAATCTATTGGTATATGACACTATTGGTGTCCCATGTCTCTAACATGAAGATTTTTTTGTTCGTAATATGCCCTTGTACAGCGATTTTAAGTTTTCAATTTACTCACACCTTACAAGGAACAGTTAAACTTCTACAGCTGTGTTTTAGAGGTGTTGATCTGACTTTTTACACAACTGTTTGATATAGATAACAATTCTCTATTATTAACTCGAAATTCACATTTTATTTATGCAGCAAATTAGCGATATGGCGACTTTGTCTTTCTGGGTACTTTCTGGGTGCTTGTTGCACAGCGTTATTAAAATTGATGCTCAGATCAAAGTAAAAATCATGTCCGTCGTGCTTTTCTTATTTTCTGGTTCAATCTTAATGTTTTGTATATTCGTAGGAGATAAAATGTTGTTCTGGTTTGAGGAATCATCCATTTCAAATCAAAATAGGCCCTTGACATTTCACTAGCTCTCATATACGCCTTCCGATTTAAGATATGACTTTCAATCAATACCTTGTGTACGTAAAAGTTTCAAAATAAGAAAAAAAAATAAAAAAAATATATTTCTTTCTTTAAAAGATTTACAAATTTATTAAAGTAAAGAGTTGCAACACCAATTGTTTCAACTATATGGAAAAGTAGTATATGAAATACTTATCGTGTAACAGCACTGTTGAGAAACCAAAATGTAATGAAAGAGTCCAGAGAACTAAAGTAACAATGAACCACTTTTTCCTCAATAATCTCATTATGATAGAAAAGCTTCTGAGTCAATGTACATCAAGGCCTGTGTATACAACAAACAGAAATAATAAATAAGGTAACTTATTATTTGAAATATTTAACTAAAACATTGTCGTGTACACGCAGGCTGTGCTGTAATTGACTCAGTACACGTGCAGTTGAGCTCCATCGACGACAACAACAACATACAGCTTAATAGATTAAGCTGGGGTTATGCATGTGCTCACACTCATTACTGTATGCAAATTATGACAGTTTCTCTTTCACTCATATTTAGATCTCTCAACAGATGTGTTAATATCATTAATATATATTTCTGTTATACAAATAAGTAATTGAAAGAGAATGTAATATTAACATAGAACAGTGGCTCAAATGACATTTTGGAAATAATTTTAAAAATAGTAAAATGTATGTAACAAATATTAATTTAAGAATTTTATTTTAACAGTTGTTGGAATGTTTTCACCAACATTCTCCCCAACCAAAGAACGAATGTTTTTTTATCAATTAGAAGGATGGCATACGTTGGGAGTGTTTTAGTTGAGTTCTAGACTCCGCTGTGCTCCGACTCACAGCGTTTTATACAGGTTCCATCCTTTTTATATAAAAATCGCAAAGTATGATGTTAATGTTATAGTAGACATATATATGTAAAGTAGATTAGCGTTTTTAAAAAATGTTTGTGTAGTTTTCAGTTTTGTTGTAAATCAGTAATTTCTGCTTGTGGAGATTCATTACCAGGAAGTAGGCAAATTTTAGTTATCGGTCTTTTAAAAATTTTAGTTTTGGCTTGAACAGATACAACCCGTACACGACCATCTGCACCAGGATGGGTAGTTTGTATACGGCCTAACAACCATTGGCCGGGACCGCATCTTTCGTCCGCAATTAAGACTAAGTCTCCAATTTGAGGCATGATACTAGGCTTCAGCCATTTTGGTCTAGATTGTAGTCGGTTTAAATACTCATTACGCCATCTTTTCCAGAAATGTTGTTTCATTTTTTCAATACATTTCCAGCGTGTTAAGCTATTTATGTTCCTATCCAGTAATGATTCTTCCTGGATACATGTGGAAGGTTCGCCAATAAGGAAATGTGCTGGTGTCAGAGCATCGCAGTTTGAAGGATCACTAGATAATGGAGCCAGTGGTCTTGAATTAAGGCAGCTTTCAATCTGGCACAGTAAAGTTGTCAGCTCTTCGAATGTTAAGACTCTATCGTTTACTATACGCTTCAGATGATATTTCGTTGACTTAACACCAGCCTCCCAAAGGCCGCCAAAATTTGGAGAAGCTGGAGGAATAAAATGCCAATCTGTTCCAATCAAACTAAGGGAGTGAATAAGTTCCTCTGGTAGCGAATCTTTTGCTTTATTGTAGAGAACTTGTAATTCTTTGGACGCCCCTATAAAATTAGTTCCACAATCTGAATACAAATCGGTGCATGAGCCCCGTCGGGATATAAAACGACGGAATGCAGAGAGGAAGGCATTGGTGGTGAGATCGGTTACGGCTTCGAGGTGTATGGCCTTGGTAACCATACATACAAACAAACATATGTATCCTTTCGTTGTTGCTGCAGACCTTAATGATGATGCTTTAATTGTAATCGGACCGGCGTAATCAACACCACTATGCTTAAATGGTCTTGTGATATTCAAACGAACATTCGGCAAATTTCCCATAATTTGTTGTGATGTCTTGGCAGAGTATTTGAAACACTGGAAACATTTTTGTATCAACGATTTTGCTAATTGATTTCCTGAAATAATCCAAAATTTTCTATTAACATATGACATTGTTAAAGTTATACCTCCGTGAAGAGTTTTTTCATGTGAATCTAACACAATTAGCTTAGCCAATGGATTTGATTTCGTTAGTAAAATTGGGTGTTTAAAATCAAATGGAAACTCAGAGTTAGCGAGGCGACCACCGACTCTAAGTATGCCATCTTTATCCAAAAATGGCATTAGTTTTAAAATGTGACAATTCTTTAAGATTCCGTTTTTTGATAACACCTTGATTTCGTCACTAAAATCTATAGCTTGCGTAATTTTGACAAAATTCATTAGGGTGCAATTTATTTCTAAATAACTAAGTGGACCAGTTCGTTTTTTGTCAGGATTTTTATAGGCTTTAATGAATCTTATAAGATATGCAGAAAATCTTAGTAAAGTTTGTAACGCAGAAAACTTTGAGAGTATTAGTGGGAATTCTTTCACTACAGATACATTTGAAGTAACAGCATGTTTTCTTTTCTCCTCTATTGTTGACAAATTTGATAAATTGTTCGGCCAATTATTAGGCGATTTGTGAAGAAATTCAGGCCCTTGCCACCAAGTATCGTTTTCGACCAGATCATGTGGAAAGATACCTCTCGATGCACAATCAGCCGGATTTAACCCTGAAGGAACATATCTCCAATCAAGAGGATTACTATGGCGCTGTATTGTAGCAACTCTATTGCCTACATAAACGTTCCAATGTGCTGGCGGTTTTCGTATCCAGCTCAAAACTGTAGAGCTATCGCTCCAATAAGAAATGCTTTCAATTGGAATGTTTTCCATAGATTTCACAACTTGCTCAGTTAATTTTACTAAGAGTGTTGCTGCACACAACTCCAGTCTAGGAATGGTAACAGTCTTTATTGGTGAAACCTTTGACTTGGCCTGTAAAATATTTACGTAAATGCCTTTTGAATTATCTACCCTAGAATATACAACGGCTGCATATGCTGCTGTTGAAGCGTCACAAAAACAGTGTAATTGGAGCTTTGAGTTTGCTGAATAATTTAACCATCTGGGTATTTTTATAAAAGAAAGGTTAGGTAATGAATTTCTGTATTTTAACCATTTTGATTTAATAAAACTTGGAACGTCAGAATCCCAACCAAGTCCATTTTCCCATAAACTTTTAAACAAAGATTTTGCCATGACCGTGGATGGGGTAAGCCACCCTAAAGGATCGTATAAACTGGCTGATTCTGAAAGAATTGATCTTTTTGTTACCGATTTCCTATCAGATAGGTTTATTTTGAATGAAAAGCAATCGTCAGTTGTATTCCATTGAATTCCTAATGTTTTTACAGTGTTCCCACCGTTGAAATCTAATGTAAGTGAAGGATCTCGATCTTCTAAAGGAATAACATTCAAAATGTCTTCGGAATTTGTTATCCATTTTCGTAGATTGCATCCGCCTCTTTCTAATAGTGTAGACAGATTTCTGTATAACGAAAGAGCTTCGTCTACCGAATCTGCTCCCGATAGCACGTCATCTACGTAGGAATCCGTCAATAAAATTTGACAAGCTTCAGGATATTCTGATTTAAAATCATGTGCGAGTTGATGTAGTACACGTATAGAAAGAAACGGAGCTGAGGTGGTGCCATAGGTTACCGTATTCAACTCATAAATTGATATGTCATCCAAAGGATTATATCGCCATAAAATTTGTTGAAATCTACGATGTTCTGGAATGACATAAATCTGGCGAAACATTTTTTCTATGTCGGCACAAAAGGCAAATTTATGTCTTCTCCATCGTGACATAACAACAGGAAGTTCGTTTTGCAACGCAGGCCCAACACATAGAGTCTCATTCAAAGAATTTTGTCCTTTCATATGGCTGCTCCCATCAAATACAACTCTCAACTTTGTTGTTGTACTATCATTCTTAAGAACACCATGATGTGGTAGAAAATATGAATTCTTGCGAATTTCGTCGGGATAGACCCCAACTTTGGTCATATGCCCCAATTTTTCGTAGTCTTCCATAAAAGACTTATAATTTTCAGCAAATTCTAATCGTTTCGAAAATGAAATTTCGAGTTGTCTTAGGCGTTTAACAGCATTTACTACATTATTGTCAAGTTCGGGAAGAGTTTTGCTTTCTATTAACGACTTAAATGGTAATTGAACCATATAGTGTCCCGAATTGGACTGAGTTGTAGTAGTTTGAAAGAATGCTTCACACCTCGAATCTTCATTTGATAAGTCTCTTTCAATAGCGGTCTCCTCCTGTTCCCAAAATGATCGTAGAATGTTCTCTAAATTGGAAGTGTGAACATGAATCCTATTAATACTATTATTGCTGGTAGATCCAGAAAATACCCAACCAAAGTACGTATTTTGAAAGAAAAGGTTGTTGAAAATGAAAGATTCACTTGGAATTTTTATATTTGAACAAACGTCGGAACCAAGTATAATATCAATTTTGTCCGATTTGTAGAAGTATGGATCTGCTAAATCCTCAGCTGCTAAGTCTGGCAAAGATATATGTTTACATGATTGTTGAGGCGTGTATGCTGAGAGATTGGACAATACCAATGCTGTACAAGAAACAACTAAATTTTTAGATCGGGAGAAAAGATCAATATTTACAGCATATTTCGATAAGTTTGTATAACCATCGCCTATACTTATGATATTGCAGTGTGATTTCTGTTTTTCAAGTCCAAGTGTTT